>NW_004797678.1:668420-671776 GCF_000002075.1 Aplysia californica
GAGAGAGAGAGAGAGAGAGAGAGAGAGAGAGAGAGAGAGATGCACATAAACATAAGCACACGGGTGCGCACACAATCACTTAACCTTCCTAAACTTACACATCAAAACTGACAGATTCTAAAGAGTGTCACCTCAGTTTGTATTGACAAGACAGTGGCATTTTTTAAAAAGGTGAGCTTTGAGGTTTATTTTGCAGGTTTTTGAATTAGCGATAGATCCTAACTCCAATAGTGTGTTAAAAAATTCGAGGGGCAACTTATCCTCTAATCTTTCTTTAACGGGCGAATCGCCAATGTCACCCATGCTTTGCATAGCTGTTTGTATACATTTGTCTTATCGTAACCTTATTTTTCCACAATAATGAAGGCTAGACTTAAAAACTTTTCTTCACAAATGTATATAAAATACTATGAATCTCCGTCATGCGAACAATGGGTTTGTTTACTGCACTTCCCGCTTCTCGCTCATATTTAGAATATTCATGGTATACGTTACAGCTCACTAAAGACACTTTTTAGTGAATAAACTTGTTACAAAAAATCAATTTTATGGTAAACACATTCTTGCACTAAAGCTTCTCAAACCATGCGTTCAATAAGCATAATGTTGTGATTAGATACCAATTGACGGACTGGCTTTAAAAGTGATAGTATCCCAGCTGTAAACCTTTTAAAATCTGTAGAAACCACCCACTTGCATTTTAAATTAATTTAAGTAATTTTCTAGAATACAGCTAACAGGTGTTCACACAAAAATTGATCTGTTAATACAAATTGAACAAGCCATAATTGTGCAAAAGCTGGAGAGTCTATGTTCGTTAGTTCAGGAATTATGGCAGTAAGTTGCGCCACAATAGGCGGCTATAATAGACAACACGCATGGGCTAGAGAATGAGAAAACCCTTTCACCGTATTTCTTGAGATGTCCTCGTGGTATTGGAAACTGGTTTATACAAAGATGATCGTAGACATCTTGATGGATGGTAAGAGACAGGAACGTTTTTGATAATAGTATAAGGTGGGCAATTGATCATACAGCTTTGAAACACAGTAATACCAGGTTATAATGAATACTTGCTTTTACGGGTAACAATGGAGCTCTTTTAGTAACGGTGTTATAATTCTTATTATGCTCATGTTAAGAGTTCCTTAGTGGCAGGATACTAATTTCTAACCGCGTTGTTTTGAGTGCATTGCGGTTTGTGGATTTATTATACGCGTAAGCCTGCTGAAAGTAATATTATTGATGAAGTCTAGTCGAGATAGAATAAACGCTGATGTTAGTGATTTTTTCTCGCTGATGTGAAGTTAATGTTTCAACCGACCATTTTTTTCTGAAATTTTGCCAAGGAGATTATATGGTTTCTTATGAACAGCTCTTGGTCTAAATACACACAAAGGCTTTTTAAAAAGTTGTATTAGTAAAAGTCAGATCAATCAATTTCTATATAAATTATATGCTTGCCTCGAGACAACTCAACTTTGAACTTGCGGAACATGGAATTATTTTTGTCTGTCCGTCGTTCTCTCGCAGTTTCCTTTTTTCTTTCCAGTTTTTGACAGTCTCGATATAATATTTTTCCACATCGCCAATAAAGAATGAATACTGGTTTGGTCTAACAGATCTGTGCAATTGTGTATATTAGCATACATTTTTATAGAATGGCATAACTTGGTGATGTCTGATATGATCTCCAAGAGGCTGGGTATATAAAACATAGAAACTTGGGTTTAGTACAGGTTCCTGGGGGACTCCAAATTCAAGAGAACGATGGTATGCTTAAATAGAATCACTGCTAATAAAGCAGTATCGAGCACAATGGTATAAAATGTACCAAATAAAGTACCGTAATTTCACACAAACAGGCAAAATAAGGAAGCACGCAAACCAAGCAATCATACATATAGCCTCATGAATAAACACAAAAAGATGTCCTCGGGTAGCTGTTAATCCAATTGGTCAACAACAAGAATTTTTCTAAAGTTTGGACAGTTACAGCTTGGTTTGCCAAAACCTGATCACGGTAAGTTGTCATTAAATAATCCTTGAACAAACCTCTGCAAATGGACCCCTGGAAAACGATGGGCGTAGAAGCAATCAAGAAGATTTGCAGCAAGAAACATCGCAACAAGGAACAAGCAGAGATCTGCAGAGATCCCTCACAGATGGGATAGAGATCTCATGACGATCCAGCACAGCGCTTCTTTCAGAACCCCGGGCATCCAATATTGACGTTAGTCTCTGGTAGAAGGGAGTGGGAGAGGGTGGCTGGCGGGTCTTCTGGTGTGGTTTTGGTCCTTCTTTCTATCATACATCTATCGTCCTTATCTCTCCTCCATTTCACGTGTATGTCACTCTCTTGTAACATCTAATCTTCGGCCATTATATGACCTTATTGTGTTGCAAGTGCCGTAGAACTTCTACTAAAACTAAAAAGAAGTGAGTGGGACTCCATGAAAACTCCCCCCAGAAAAAACTGATGTTCCAAGTCAGTTCACTCACAGAAGTCTTTGCCCGATACCAACTGAGTTGTCGTTGATTGTCTTTGTCTGTGGCAGTTACCACAAAAACCTTTTGGCAACGATTGGAGTCCGAGGCATCGTAATTCTTAGTAATGATTGTCAACTTGAAGCATCACCAGGGTGATGATAAAATATTATTGTAATATATTGCTTAGTGTATGAAAAGGATTAATAAAATCATTTCCATTCAAACCTGTAGTTCGGCCATTTTATTCCCGCTGCGGAAAGAGCTCTCGTAAACTCAAGCTATCGAGCATCAAGGTAATTGATCTTCTGTCCTGATGCATCGACAGAGCAGTATACTAATATAATATATTGCTTCGTGCTTAAAAAGGATTTATATAATAATTTCTATTCAAACATGCAGTTGGGCATTTTTTAATCTTTCTGCAAAAAGAGCTCTCGCAAACTCGAGTAATCGAACATCGAGATAATTCAGTCTCAGAATTTCTTCTTTTTCGAAGTCAGTCAGGGTACTAAGCGTGCTGTCTGCTACGGTTGGCTCCTGCTGAAAGGTTTCCAAATGAAAGTTGATACCATCAAAAGTTGCCCCAAACAATCGGGCACTGTCAAGTTCCCGCTCTAGCAAGCCAAAAAAGCGAAAGAACCTGGCGAGATTATATTTAGCACTAGCCAGCATGATCTCGTCTCTGTGTCTTCGGCTGAGATTCGACTCGGTCTCGTAACAGTCGGACAAAGTCATGTTGGCCAGCATCCTTGTCTGACGGTTGATAGCCAGGTTTGTCCTGTGCGTGGGTGGCAAACAAATATAAATATATGTGTTATAACAAGATTTATATCTCGAGAGAGAGAGAGAGAGGGGGGACGAGAAAG
>NW_004797678.1:672490-676961 GCF_000002075.1 Aplysia californica
ACCTCTAGGGGTGACATAGAAGCAAAGTCGGCTGTGCCCGCCGGGACACATGTCATATAATATATGATAATATAATACATTATAAATTCGATATGATACTATAATATAATATAATATAATGTAATATAAGATAATATCTCTAGTATACAATATGTCTAAATCCTATGATATATGATAATATAATGTATTATATGTATAAATAAAACATATATATCTATCTATCTATCTATCTATCTATCTATCTATCTATCTATCTATCTATATATATATATATATATATATATATATATATATATATATATATATATATATAGATATATATATATATAGATAGATAGATAGATAGATATGAGTATACACAAATAAAACTAAAACATATTGTCACTGTTTTATTGGTCGCTTTGAAAGACAAGCGGGCTAACCCAGATTTCGGGGGTTTCCAGAAATATTGATCTACACCAAAAGTGGGCATTGCCCTACCTATAGGAGAAATTTGGTTTCATTGGTGTGTATATTTGTTTGGTTGTAGAAAAAAAAACTCTCTTTGTCTTTTAAGATAAGATTTCATGGGTTCAAAAACTTTACCTTCGATTTTCTCAAAGCAGAATTTTCGGGATAGTCCTCTTGAGCTTAAAAGCGACCAATTATATATGACAATGTTCTATATCGTCATCACAGGCAAACCCTTAAGGAGTGCAGTCAGCTTATCTTCTTTATCTACGACCCGCCCATCCCAGTAAAATACAAAAAACAAGAATTTGGTCGATTACGTTTCAGACGCAGATGTAACAAAAGCCCTGCAACTTGCTTGTCAAGCTTATGAATACAGCACAAATAACTTAAAAAATACAACCGGTTATTGATTTATTCAGGGGAAAGATAAAGGAGTGAGCATTGGTTCGAGGTTTTATTTCATTACCTTTTTTCCCATTCCACTAGCTCTGTTCTGTCTGCTTGTCTGTTTGTCTGTCTGTATGTGTGTCTGTTTGTCTGTCTGTCTATATATCTATCTATCTATCTGCTCCTCTGCTTGTGTATATGTCTATCTGCCTGCCTGCCTGCCTGCCTGCCTGCCTGCCTATCTATCTATCTATCTATCTATCTATCTATCTATCTATCTATCTATCTATCTATCTATCTATCTATCTATCTATCTATCTGTCTGTCTGTCTGTCTGTCTGTCTGTCTGTCTGTCTGTCTGTCTGTCTGTCTGTCTTTCTTTCTTTCTTTCTTTCTACCCTCACCCCCACCCCCCGGCCGTTTGGGTATTGATGTGCTTCTACAACTCAGACAAATCACGTAGGCGATAATCATACAATATTCGATTAATCGATTAATACTTCTACATTTTTTGGGCGATAGCAATACAATACAATTCGAATATTCTAATAATACTTCTAAACTGTTTTCCTAGTGCCTTCGACTCGAATTCCCGTACAGCCATTTCTTGCCAGTCCCAAGAACCATACGCACCAGCAACATGAGTGATTGCTATTTTGTGTACGTCGAGTTATTTTTTTTTGGGGGGGGGGGGGGATGGGGTCAAGTTTGGTATATTACGAGTGCATAATATTGTTTGGAAGTATTGCTGTACAGTGAACGGACCTGTACGTTTGAAACTTGCCATTGTGTAAGCTATCCAAAAAAAATGTATTGTGAAGTGTCAATAGCTATCGGGGAGTGGGCGGTATAAAAGAGATTATTATTATTGTTGTTATTATGATAATTATTAATATTATGATTATGATTATGATTATTATAATTATTATTATAATTATTATTATAATGATGATGATGATGATGATGATGATGATGATGATGATGATGATGATGATGATGATGATGATGATTAGTAGTAGTAGTAGTAGTAGTAGTAGTAGTAGTAGTAGTAGTAGTAGTAGTAGTAGTAGTAGTAGTAGTAGTAGTAGTAGTAGTAGTAGTAGTAGTAGTAGTACACGCTGTAATATTCAAATCCACAAAACTTCCTTGAAAGGTTTTTTTTTCTGACTCGAGAAAACGACTTACTCGCAAGACATAAACTCCGAGAGGGTAACATTCGCCCAGTTTTCGCCACGATAGCAAATTCGTGGACGGTTGCGGTGTCCGTCACAGACCAGAAACTCCTTCCACTCGGCTCCTCTTTGGACGTGTCTCCACTCGCTCAGGAAGCGCCTTGTAGGGTCTCTCAGAACGGTGACGTAATGGAATCTGGAAAGGTTAAGGGCAATGGGCAAACTGAGGATGATTCTACTCTAGATGTGTGATGTGTTTGAGGATGTATTTAAAGTGTGAGATTGTGGTGATGATGGTGGTGATGGTTGTGGTGGTGATGGTGGTTATGGTGGTGGTGATGGTGGTGGTGATGTTGGTTGTGGTGGTGGTGGTCGTGGTTGTGATTGTGGTGGTGGTGGTGGTGGTTGTGGTGGAGGCTAAGATGACAACGATGATGATGATGATGATGGTGATTATGATGATGATTATGATGATGATTATGATGATGATGATAATGATGATGATGATGATGATGGAGAATGATGGTGATGATGGTGATGATGATGGTATTGCCAAGGGACGGTGACGACAAGAATGGTCAAAACGATGATGATGATGATGATGATGATGATGATGATGATGATGATGATGATGATGATGGACACACTTCTGATATTTAGTTTCGAGACAGTTAACCTAAAAGATAACACCGCCAGGCGAAACCTGAAAATAACTGGACTGAAAATAAATTATGTCAAAGGTGTTGTTCTCTTCCCAAACATTATTATCAATTAAAGATTGGTAATAGGAAAACGAAAGCGGGTTTAAGTGAAAATGTAAGTAACACTACCAGCTGCCACACCACTACGTCAATGTTCTTTAGTTTTAAATTATTAGAGAAGGGTCGCACCTGCTGCTAGGGTAATACAGTGTAATGTGTAATCGCTCTCGCCCCCTTCCGCTTAAATAGACACCCACATGCGTACATTCAGCCCCAACCCCCTCCCCTCACCCCCCCCCCCCCTCTCTCTCTCTCTCTCTCTCTCTCTCTCTCTCTCTCTCTCTCTCTCTCTCTCTCTCTCTCTCTCTCTCTCTCTCTCCTTATTGAAGAAAAGAGTTTGGAGAGTAAAGGATGTCTATATGTTGACTAGAAGAGGAAAGGAAGTGGGGCATATTTTGAAACAAGCAGATAATATTGCTTTATTCTAAAAAAATCAAAGTGTGTAAAGTTGCCAACTGGATAAACCCTTAAATTACTAATATCATCTATGTTTAGATAATATATGATTAAATAGAAGAGGTTTGACACAGGATAATATATACGCGACACAGTAAGAAACATAATTAGCTGCGAAAGAAACGGGTGCAACAAGCACAAGTAAGGAAAGCTGAATAGACATAAAAGTCTTGAACATCTAGCTCTTACTGGCAAAATTAAAGGCTAACGAGGCAGGGATGGGCCCAGAGCAACCTACTTAGAGAACCTAAACAAATGGGTAAGGGGGAATATAAAAAATCAAGGTAACGTAACTTTTTAAGAGCATCCAGGCAAGGGAATAAAAGGAGAACCGTGATCGCCGATGTTTGCCGCAGATCTGGCACTCTCTCTCTGCTTCTAGTTTCTGTCTGTCTGTCTGTCTGTCTGTCTGTCTGTCTGTCTGTCTGTCTGTCTGTCTGTCTGTCTGTCTGTCTGTCTGTCTGTCTGTCTCTCTCTCTCTCTCTCTCTCTCTCTCTCTCTCTCTCTCTCTCTCTCTCTCTCTCTCGCTCTCTCTCCCTCTTTTTCTCCCCACTCCAACTCGCTACATTTTTATTAATAATACGTCGATTTGAAAACCTACAAGTTGCAAATAATATACTTACTTTCTAACCTCAACACGTTTCTTCCTGTCAAACAGTTTGAACCAGGGCTCGAGGCAATATGTCAGCGTGCTGTAGTCGGCGTGACATCCACATGGCCACCTTACTGTGAGTCTCTGAAACATCCATAACCTTCTCTTGTCGTTCACACATCCACACAATACGCTGAAAGTGGAGTTGTAAAGTTTAAAAATCTCAAAGCATGGAGAGGGGAAAGAGGGACGTGATGTAATTGGGTTTTTTTTTCGTTAACGTGAGTGTTTTTACGCCCCTTTCAACGCAATTTTATCATTTAGGAGGCGGGCTTCCGACCCCGCCACCCGGAGTCCACCCGGGCTGAGAGGGATTCAACGTGCCTTCAGAAAGACTGGGATACTCGATAAAAACTTTTTTTCCACTTGGGCATCGAACTCTCGCCGCCAGCAAGCGACAATGGAGCGCCTAACCTCTACTCCGTAGAAGCCGATTGAAACTGATCTAATTTGTGTCGATGGAGGTGTAAAAGTTAAAACACCTACATTAATAATAATAATAATAATAATAATAATAATAATAATAATAATAATAATACTAATAATAATAATAATACTAATAATAATAATAATAATAATAATAATACTAA
>NW_004797678.1:677177-678967 GCF_000002075.1 Aplysia californica
AATAATAATAATAATAATAATAATAATAAGGAGAATAATAAAAAGAAGAATAGATAATAATAGATAGCATTTGTATAGCGCATACCCCCGCGCAACAGCAAGCTCTATGCGCTTTACCCTATATTATTGCCACAGCTGACAATATAACACTCTGAAACATTCTCAACTTCTCGGAAAGCAAACATGCAACCAGCTGATTAAGCGCTCAAACACTGAAAAACTGAACTCTTTCGCTGTCTATAGCTTGGTACCCATTGCCACCCGGGTGAAGTGAGGAAAACTCATGTAAAGTGGCTTTCCAAAGGACATAACGTCGGCCCCCTGACAGGATTCGAACCCACGACCTTACGGTTGCGAGTCCGAGAGCCAAACCACTAGGCTACCGACGCCACACATTAAAAACAAACCCAATAACACCCGGGCCATGCCTGGCTGCCTTAAGCCACACGAGGAAGTTGCCTTTACTTCAGCATGGCCACGTATGTTTCTCCGCTGAAAATGATTCAATCAATATTTTATTTCAAGCAGGCACAAACATATTATGCAGTTTATTAATTCTTTTTGTAGTATTTTGCACCATTGCTGTTTAAAAACCTCAAATCAGCAGGATATATTGGATCGATATAACCCACAAAACCTACCCAAAAACATTAAAAGCAAAGTTGTGAAAGCTCGAAACAACAGATGCCGAAACTGACACCTTCCTCGCGTCGCAGAAGGGAGGAAAGAAATTTGATTATTGAAAAGGTTCGTTGAACTTAGGAGACGTCACATATAGGAGAGCAGACTAATTTAAGATTCAGAAAAGGACTATTCATTATAGTAACTCATAGAAATTGGCCGCAGTCAGGCAAGTGTGACCGCACTTTGGTCTGTCTACGTTATCCCTGTCCCCTTATTTATGTATGTTACTCGGTGATCATGTGATTGATGTAAAGCGCTCAGAGCATAATATACTAGTATATTATTATCACTCTCCAGTAGCGTGTCTAATATTCGGCACTAAATTAATTCCTGATTGTGTTGCCATAGCCATGAAGCGCTCACTGAATTAGAACACTCAGCAGTTGATCTTCCTGTTTTAAACCTCATACTACGCAATACACATTTTTCGTAGATACAAGATAAATCAAAACATGAGTGAAAGCAAGCAACACGATTCGGGTAGTGACAGAAAATCAAACATTATCAGCAGCTCTAGAATATAAATACGTCAATGACACAATAGCCTACATGATTGCGGCTGATAATTTTACAGTCAACCACAGTTGTCTATTAATATACAATGTCGTCCTCGTCTCTCCTCCCCATAAAAATGACGTCGGTTTTATTTACTACCCTCCTAAACCGTCCCCATCCCACCCCATCACCATCTGAAACATATCAATAATGTTTCGCGATAACATTTTGATCCATACGGATTAGAAGACATTACCTTTTCACTATTTGAATGGGGGTATTGGCATTCGCGACGTATCTTCTTTATCCTCTTGAGGATTTTGAGGATTTTGAATAAAAGCGAGATAAAAAAGACGAGCAGGCTTGTCGAGCCAAAGAAAGGTAACTGGAAATCAATAAAGAAAATATCGTACGCGAGCAAAATAAGTTGCCTCAAAGTTGTAATTTTTCTTACAATAATATAATTGAGGAAAAACGTTTATGAGATTCATAACTTAAAGTTTTTAGTCCTTCCCAGCTGTTTCAGTACTGTAAGTCTCTCTGCCACAGATTAAAGAATGAGGTATTTTTAAAACGTTGAATTAAAATGTTTTGTGGGTGTGTGTCTGTGG
>NW_004797678.1:680008-694867 GCF_000002075.1 Aplysia californica
AGAGAGAGAGAGAGAGAGAGAGAGAGAGAGAGAGAGGAGGCCACTGACGACAAGAAAGACATAAACAGAGTAGAGACAGGCACAGGTACATAAAATCACAGGGCCAAATTAGCTCAAGGAAGATGAAGACTTTCTTAATTATGCTCCAGGTGTTGGTCATTAAGTCTCTCCAGACTAGCTTGATTACGCCGTTACAATTTTGAATAAAGTCGTGACATGTGCCTGGGTCGATTTGTTTACCTACTTTTCCACTGCGAGTTTTAACTGTTTGATTGTTTGTTGATTGTTTCCCTGGACTCTGTCCATAAACCCTAAAAACATAACACTTCGACTGAGTCCTAGGTTGTTTTTGTTTTTTTCAGACACCCTGTATAATATGGCAATCTCAGTTAAAAATAATATATTCGTACTTTAAGTGCTCATAATGGTTGGCTTTTAAGAAGTTGTGTAGGTTCATGTTTTACATGTTTTACAAGATTTTAATTGACATGTTTAAAAACATGAATATTTTCAAAAGTGTTATTTGTTGTTTTTTCTCATATCAACAGTTCGACGTCAATTTGATTGAATTATATTTGAACAAAGATTTGTAGAAATTGATCCAAAGATAATCGAGTTATTGCACACTGTAAATGGGTTCATTTTTTTTATTAGACACCCGGTACTTTACACTTGCTGCCTACCGTGAAACGAAGAAAACTGAAATGGTATGACTATGTACCAGGATCTTGTGGCCTAACCAAGATCATTCTTCAGGCAAAGAAAGAGGTGGACCGACAACATTACGGTCAGGACAGGGAAATCATTTCTCCCAAATTCCGGAGCTGTAAAAAAACTGTGAAAAGCGGAGGCCCCTGACGAAACATTCTGTCATACAGCGCCCCAACGACTCTCGTGGATGATGGGATCAGGGACCAGTGACTTAACCCTATCCGTACGCCCTGGGGTCATTTTGTACCCCCGGGGTTGTATTCTTCACATTTTAGAATACTTCTAAATCTAGTGCGAATCTCTTTGAAACTTTCAGTATTTCTCAAACATCATTTTGACAGACTGCTGTGCAAAGCGTACGGATCGGATTAACGAGTAAATTTCCTCTTTCGAAAGTGGTGGCACAGAGTTCCCCACGTCGTATGGATATGATTGTAAAACACGACGTTAGAATAGGGTTAATTGAATACCTGAGAACAAGACTGTGTCAATTTTTGTTGAACGGAGAAAAAAAGTATAAAAAAAAACAACCCGTGAAATTAAGTCTGTGGATATCTGCTTTGGGATACTCAGCACTTTTCCCCCTTTTCCTTGCAACACCGTCAACGATAGAGTGTCACGTGCATTATTAATAGATGAGTGAAAAGTTTCTCTATTTCTAGGCACCTAATAATAATAATAATAATAATAGATAGCATTTGTATAGCGCATATCCCCGCTCAGCAGCAGGCTCTATGCGCTTTACACTATATTATTACCCCAGCAGACCATAGCACACTCCGAAACATTCTCAGCTTCCCGGGAAGCATACAGTGCAAGCAGCCGATTAAGAGCTCAAACACTAACAAACTGACAAGATATTTCGCTCTCTATAGCCGGGTACCCATTGCCACCTGGGTGAAGTGAGGAAAATTCGTGTAAAGTGCCTTTCCCAAGGACACAACGTCGGGCCCTTGACGGGATTCGAACCCACGACCTTACGGTGGCGAGTCCCAGAGCCTAACCACTAGGCCATCGACGCCACAGAACCTAGGCTTAGAACTCAATTTTTAAAAGCCAGTTTGGACTTAGACACAGTCTTGTTCTCAGGTCTTCAATTATGAGAATAATAGTAGAAACATGTTTTACATATCTTTTTTTTTGGGCAAGTGTTTTACGGCGCTCGCAACTGCATAAGGTCATATGAACGCGCGGGACACATTTTCAGTTGGTAGGAAATTTTGAATTTTGCTGTGGTGGCGGCCGAAACTTACTTATATCGATTTTGGACCTCCAAGGAATCTTTAACGTTCGGAACGTGCACACGAGAACTCCGAGATTTTTCGTACATATCCGAAAAGGCAAGGTGTAGATCAGGAGTATGGCCGAAAGACGGCAGTAAGAAGAAGGAGCCAAGGAGTAGCTGTAGAAAAGCTGCAGAAAGAGTAAGGAGCCCAGAGGAGGCGGCAAAGGATGACTTACTTTGCGGAGGTCATGATAGAGTGGCGACACTTGCAGCGGGGCTTTATGTCTGTGTCCTTGACTAGATGGTACTCAAATGTGCTTCCTCCCGTCTTCTGAATGTGCATGACCACCAGTTTGTCGCTTGCATTGATGTTGAACGGCACAGGAGTGACCTAGAAGGTTGCAGTCAGGTTCACTTCCAAGTTTGAAAAGGGGGGGGGGTAGGGCGGTGGGGGCGGCTAAGAATGAAGACTAACATACACTCACAAACACACACATACTCATACCTCACACATGTGCACCCGCCAACAAACACAAACACACACACACACACACACACACACACACACACACACACACACACACACATACACACACACGCACAAATATATTTAAAACTGGGAATTGACACATATTCACACATATGAATTCACAAATATACACACGTATACACACACACACACACACACACACACACACACACACACACACACACACACATCCGCAAACATTATACACCCCACACGTGTACGCACATGCACACTCACGTATACACAAACACACACACATACACACACACACGCACATACACACACAAATGCGCACTCACACATACGTATAATATATTATTATCATTATTATTATTATCTTTATCATTATTATTATCATTATTATTATCATTATCATTGTGAGTACATAAACATGTCTGAATAATAATATAGGTAATGACAATTTGATAAAATATGCAAAGGAAATTGCACCCCTCGCCCCCTTTTCCACGGCGCTCTTAGTATAGTGTGCGCTTGTGTTTGTAGATGAGTATTTGTACATAATATATTCATTTATATTGTCGCTTTTGAGCACAAAAGGGGTAACCCGAAAAATGCTGTTTTAAGAAATTCGAATGTAAAGTTTTTGCCCCTTGTCCAGTTTCTTTAAAAGACAAGGAGAGTTTCCTCTAAAACCAAACAAACATACACACCAATGAAATCAAACTTCTCCTATAGTTAGGGCAATGCTCACTTTCGATATAAGTCAAGATTTATGGAAACCCCCGAAATCTGGGTTAGCCCGCTTGTCCTTGAAAGCGACCATATGAAGTATAACATAATAATAATAATAATGATAATAATGTAGTAAAAATGACATGTTACGGGTAACCAATGAGAACAACATGTATTAACCCTTACATCCTCGATACAGAACGTTCCCCACAAAAGCTGTTCCGACATAAGTGTTCGTACGTAATAGATTCATTTATATTATTATGAAGTATAACATAATAATAAAAGATGACTCGTTACGGTAACTTAGGAGAACTACTAACCCTTGCATCCTCGTCAGAGAATGTTCCCCATATAAGCTGGTCCGATATGTTCAGCAGACTTGGAGGTACCGGCATACCTTGAGCAACTTCACTGGCACCCAACACAGGTCTGGTGGTAGTTATGTCCACACCTTCGTGCTTCGGAAAACCAGTCGTTTCAGCGATAAATGCCTCTGTAGTTTTTAATATCGTCCTAGAAGGAGAGAGCTGACTTTCTGTACCTGAGTTAGCCTCTAGTAGGCCGTATTCATAAAATTCTGTGGTCAGCGTTACAGGCGTTCTGTCTAGTGGAGCTATTCTGAGCTTGTTGTGAATAGCTTGGTTTGTGTTGCCGTTATCAAACCAGAACCGCACTGACGTTACCAAGGCTGATACAACCGCGACTGCGTAGAGATATTTCAGCAATTTTGGCATTTCGGTGACTAAAATGAATAGATAAGTAAATAAATAAAATTTAAAACAAACAGAAAAAGAATGAAGCAGACGTTAAACGTGACAGTTCATAGTGTGGTATCCTCTCTGATAGAAAACTTACTCTACTGATAATGAATTAGGCACGAAAGTTCATCCATTGTCACCATCTCAGTCTTCCGGAATATCGTGAAGAATGAGACCATTTTCGGCTCTTAAATCAGTAGTTTCCTGACTTATGTGTCTTCCCAGTTGTTTGAAATCAGAGGAACATTAAATCACAAATTGATCTGGTGAGTTTCATGAACTCTTGTGGAATTTCTGCATAATTGTCGAGTTGCTGTACTCTTCCAGGGATGTTTCTTCCCAATGCAGTGCCTGTGGCGAGTGAAAAGAAATTAATCTGTGTTCAAACTAGATTTATTACGAATAAATGTAAAATGGAGAGGAATTTCAAATTAGTCAAAGCTTTCTATTCGAGGCTGCATCAAATAATTTTGTCTTTGAGTGTTTCTGGGGACTGGGGGTGAGGGTGGGGTGAGTATTATTTAAAATGAAAATAAGCATATATATTAAATATGCACACATTATATATGTGTCTGCGTAGAAATGTATAATATAATCATTATCAATTCATCTTAATTGAAAAGGCAGAGTAGGTAGGGAGAATCTTGATTAATTTTCAGTCAGTCAGTTTCAATACAAATTTCCCTTCAAATTGTGGTTAATATTAATGCATCTAGATCTTTTATGATAACATAAACAGTGGAAGAGGATCTAGAACTTTACAAAATAAATAAATAAATAAATAAATAAATAAATAAATAAATAAATAAATAAATAAATAAATAAATAAATAAATAAATAAATAAATAAATAAAAACAACAACAGCATTTCATGACAATGTATAAGAAATCCATGCTATAAAAATCCGAAAAACATCAAAATTTAATGAAAGAAGTAGAACGTGACATTTTATCTTTACCTAAATTTCCATTAAATCTTTGAAGTCAAAATTGGTGTCTTGTTGCTTTTAATATAATTTTCATCAACAGGGAGAGATAAAATAAACCACCTCAGAATAAGGTTAAAACTCCCTGACTAAATCAATACAATCATACTTGATCGTTGGCACGATTGTCGAAAAAAAAGTCACGCTTAGTATTTACCATCCCAGACTCAGTCATAAAAATAAATCTGTTTCATGTTTCAAATATGAAAAAACGTAGAGCAAGATGGTATATTTGTTTTCTGCATGGTTGCTTTGAGTGTGCCTGCCAGCTTTTATTGCTTGCCCTGAAAAGAGGAACAACTGTTCAATTCAATAACTGATGATAAAACTTTCGGTGAGCTGAATGAACGGACTTAATCTTCGCTGTCACGAGCCCGCAGTGCTATTTTGTTCTAACTCCGTTTTTTCGGTTTTATTGTAAATCATTTTGTAAATACTGAATTGAATTCTAGAAGTAGAAAAACTCAAAAACCAAGGGCAGTTAGTACAAAATGGAACTGAACTTCTGCGGAACACGCGTGTTTAGGCGTAATAATTTTGAACTCAAAGGGAAGAATTTTCAAAAGCCCTGACAGCTGTGGCAAACACTCCCAACTTTGGAAACTGGAGTAACTGCAACTGTAAGACAAAACTCAACTCTATCTGTCAACTACTCTGTAGAGTGTTGTAGAACGACGAATCATGTCTAGCCCGATACACACAGAATACTGCATGTATCACTGTATATTTTCAGCGTTGTAAAATAATAAATGTACCTATATGCTTTATTATACTTTTTTTTACACCATGATATAACATTAGACATTACATTATCCCACTGGGACAATAAAGTATCAGCTTTTTATCTTATCTTATCTTGTCTTAAACATGGGCAGACAAGTCGCAGAACAAATTAATGAGTTTATGGCTAAAGAAAAAGAACGTCAGAAAAAAATCTATACAACTTTAGTATTACAATTTTAAAAAATAGCCGCTATCTCATCCCGGTAGCCTCGTTATAAATAATTATTATCTACGGCCTGTTTTTTATATCTAGGATCCTTTCCAGAAAAGAACACTTTCAAACAAAATTAATGCTCTGAACAGAGAGATTCTCGACGTATTATTGTCTTTAGGTTCCGCCTTCTTGTATCTATTTCAAAATGGTCACGTTCACAATCAGCGTTCTTTAGCATAATTAGGTGACAATGCAAGCCACGTATTTGCAGATGGCAGTACCAACATTATGGAGGTACCCACGTTATCTACGTACATTATCTAAAAAGGTAAATGTAAACAGAATATTATGGTAAGGCTCTTTGTCTTGCACCCTAAAGACACGAGTTCCATTCCGTCTCAATAATGATTTATGATGAAATTCATTTTTATAGTGGACTTATCCTGAGCAGATCAGGCTGGCCTTGACAAACAGAGTACCAGCCTCCTGCTTCTTGAAAGACCCAATTTACATTGGAAGGGATATGACACACTTACACTTACGACACCAAAAGCAAGAAACAGTTTTGATTTACGGCTAAATGAGGTATTAACACGCTGATTTAAACTGTACAATTAAAACAGCCACTTACGAAGAAACTTTACATCTTTCTCTCACAGTAAGGCAAAGGTTCGGGCCTACTTGCCCACATCGGTAACTATTTACTCAAGTGTATAAATTCCCACTGAGGATTACTTACGCTGTAATGTTTACGAGCGTTCTACGGCGAAGTGCGCGCCCCTCTGTGCTCGTGAGCGTGCACGACACTGAATTCCTGGCCTGGGTCCTGCTTTATACTTAATGCCACAAAACTCCTCATCACTGCTCGAAATTCACTCAAAGTATAGTCTTACAAGCACTGTAAATCACCCTAAGACACAAGCAATATAACACGAACTGTTAAAGAACATTTACCAATTTCATTTGCCGTCCATGGAACAGCTGCAAACTGCTCTAAAAATTAAAAAAATTTTAAAAGTAAAAAAATAAAAAGACAATTGGGATCTCTGCCTCTCCAAAACAGCTGTTACTCTCCTTGAGCGCACTGAGCCGATATCTCTTAGCTTTCTTGCTTCGTGAGGAGGAAAATAATATTTGCCAAATAGACGATAGTCAGATCCAATACGGTTGATTCGTGGTGGTATGTAGTTTTGAGCTGCTTTAGATTGAAATTTCGTTACACAATCGTCGCTCTTTGATGCTATTCATGCAAGGCCTTGAATAATAATATTTTAAAAAAGAAACTTATTACGACCCCTGCTCCCTTAATCTGAAGCAGACAATGGCGATCATACTCCGCCATTCATTTTTCTGGTCGAATGCTTAAAAATGTAAATATATTTTTAACAAACTATAATATATAACTCTGGTATTTCCCAGTCACCCCTCTGTTCCGACTTTTTTTTCAAGTTGCTCTGCACGGCGCCTGTGGTGCAGTGGTTTGGCACTACGCTGTCGTACACAGGAGACTGGAGTTCAATTCTAGAGGAAGGGGGAGGGGGAGAGAAAATCTCTGTCGAGTATCTCGGTCTTTCTGTTGAGGTGTTATCCCTCTCAGCCCAGGTTTGCTCTGGCAGGCCGAGTCAGAAGCCCGCCTCTCTAATTTTAATTATGTAAATTGTGCCGAAGGTGGGGTAAAAATATCTACATTAATTAAAAAACAACAACAACATAGTTACTCAGGGTCCTATGGCCTCAATTATTCCAACGAGTGCAAGCTGTTCAAGGCCTTTATGTCGATTCAAGTGTCCAAGAAATTGCACCTGGCTCTTCCTAATTGTTCTAATTAACCAGCGGCCCACATTGGCTTCTTTTAACACTATTTCGTTTGATTCCATTTCCCTCCGAGGAATTCTCAAAAGAGCCAAAAGAAACCACATTTCTCTTGCTTTATGTTATTTCCGCTGTCTGGGATAATTCTCTTGAGCCACTGCCATGAATGATTGACCAAATGTAGCCTTTTATTAATCATAATTCGGTTTTCATTAAGTTTTTTTAAAGAATAGTTTTCAGGATTGGACTAGCTTAAGCTTCAAGTGTAATCGTATAAATATTTAAATGATTGAACTTGTAGATCTTTCGTGCTTTGTTTATGAGACTGCAAATTAAATATTATTAAGATTTTCTCATTTTTTGACATTAAATGTCCTGTAGTAATCTACATCTGAAACAAAAGAAGGTAAGAGCATATATCTACATTAAGATGAGGTTCATACACCATAAAATTATTGTTCTTGTATATTTGTTTCATAGCTTCCTTTTCTACACGGGTAGGTTTTGATTGACGAGAGGTTAGCTGGTATAGTATGGTATGATTTAATAAATGTTTAAAACTCCTTTCAATATTGTAGGGTTATTTAATTAAAAGACTGAACCACCTATAGGACAAAGCCAAAATGTGAAGAAAGCCATGTATACTCCTCTTCATAATAAATAACCCATGCAAAAGAACGTTTCGTTTGAGGATTTGAACAAATTTAACCCCCATGTTGGTCTAACATGATACCAACTAAGGTCGGACGGTACACTTCGCAATATTTTTAATCCCCTCGATTCAAGGTTTAGAAAAAAAGAAGAAGAAGAAAAAAAAACCCCACACAGCCGCGACATAACCTCAAGTGGTGTAGTTAGTCACTTTTGACCTTGGTATCGCACTTTGTTTATCGGGTGCTATTTGAATACAAATTAGCCTCCGTTCTGCTCCACTGAGCAAACAATATAATTATCCGTCAGCTTTGTAAGCTGCAAACCTGCACATCATAGTGCGTTAAAAAATTCGTGGCCCACCTTGTCCTCAAATATCTCTAAAACGGGTGAATCACCGCCCCTCATACTTTCTGTATCAATTTGTCTTAACGTTATCATATTTTCCCCACCACAATTGAGGTCAGATTAAAAAAATTTCATAAAATGTACATAAAATACTAGACATCTCCGTCACGCAGAAAATGGGATTGTTCACACCATTTCCGCTTCCTGCACACATTTTGTATGCGGCCTACGCCACAGCTCACCAATGACACTTTTTAGTGGCAAAACTTGTTATAAGACATTAATCTTAGAGTGACCACATCTTTTGCACTAAAGTTTCTCTACTAAACATGCCTTCAATAAGCTTAAAGTCACGATTAGAAAGCAATGACGGACTTGATTTTAAAAGCGATATTGCCCGAGCTGTAAACTTTTTAAAAGCTGTAGAAATCATCGACTTGGATTTTGTATTTGTTTTTATTAAGGACATTTTAAAAATACAATGTACATGTGTTTTATAAAATATTCATCAGTTAACATAAATTAATGTAAGTCACTGCACACGTTTTGGAATCTATGTCCAAAAGTTAAGGGAGATAGACCTACTTGACAATAAGTTACGCCACAAATTTTTGACCACACTATAGTTCATAATTCAGCTGCGATGAAAAAAACAATAAAATGTTTATGAAGTGCCTGGGGGTCTTTTGCAATATATTAAAATCACTGCTATTGAAATATGTGTTTTAAAGCTCCATAACGAAGGTGTGTAACCTGGCTGAGTCAGTGGTGTTGCTTTTGAGATTGTTTTTCGAAAATTTCTACAATAGGCCTCAAATTTTAAGCATTTCGAACAAGGCTACTCTCATAGAATTCAATAAGGTCTATGTTGGGCCCTTGTCCCGAAGTATCGTAGTCTTAAAAAGCACTTCATTTTGACCCTCGGGATGTCGTGTGAACTGTTAAAACTAAACCTAAAGAAAATAGTAAGGAAAATATCTGTAGTAACGTGGAGGCTTTCATGGATGGTCGTGCTAACGGTTGAAATCTAGCTGTAAATACGGAAGTGAAGCCACAAACTGGGCAATATTCAGCTCTCTCTGGCAGTGAAAGAAAAAACTGTTTACAGGTAATCGATACTACGTTAGATCGAGTACAGACAAATGGGTTAGTTAAGTAGCCCCAAAAGAAGCGATAAATTCCCCTCAAATCTGGATTGAAATGTCTACATTTTCCGAACTCGAAACTACGTTAACTGTGCGCCCTTTACACGGTTTGATTGCACTAAAGATGAACCAAAACAATATTATACTTCAGCCCCACCTGGTTATCCTCACCCAAAAAAAATCATGTGTACTTTTCTGACTTAAATTAAGACAAAGCAGTTCTCAAAAAAGTTTACTTTTACTTTCACTTCTGTCTGCCGCTTATACCCTTTAGGGAGTCGCGGGAGGAAAGAGACGCCTCTCTGTCGCTAGCCGGGGAGCTTGAGTCTGGGGGATGCCGTGAGTGGTTAGTGTTTCCCTGATTCCATCTATCCAGGTCTTTCTCGGTCGCCCTCTAGCCCCGTCTTTTTCAGTCCGTTTCTTTCTTCCTTAAGTTATTTTTTAGCAATAAATTATCCGCTTCCAACTTGCTAGGCCTGTCACAGTTTCACCAGAGCCCCGTTAGCCTGCAACTTTTCGGGGTGACCCGGGTTCTCCTTCACGGCTATCGTGACGCCTCAGTGGCATAAAGCCACACCGTACTTCGTTGAACCCAGCAATCCCCTACTTTGTCCAATTTCCACCCCCCGGGACGTGGACCTGGGGTTGGTCTTTGGAAGGCATAAAAATGTTTAAAGGGTCAAAACGTAACACTGTATTCCGATAAAAAGCGAAACTCCACGAACACCCAGACGAAACTTCTGGGGCGTAATAAGTATTTGATTGGTCTGGGTGTCTACTACTGTTTGCTACAACTGTAGCTCCGTCCAATCAGGCGCTCCTTCATTCATCGTGAGGTAAAAAACAATAATGTGATGGTTGGTACAACCTCTCATGCATAAAGACTAATAGGTTTACAACCAATACTGAGAGTGTAACGACCGACCAAAAAAGTTGCTGAAAAGAGTAGGAGGACAAAGAAATAAAGATGCTTCCAGCTTTTCAGAATAAATGTGGTTTAATAGAGTTTACCCGGGCAAAGAAGCCTATACATGTAACATGCTAGGACATGATATGATAAAGCACAACAATGTGTTGGTTGTTACAACTAGGCATGGTTTTGGATTTGACGTCTGCCGAGGTCGGTTGACTTTTCACGGCTCTGCTTTTCGCTGAGTTTTGGACGAGTTTGTGTGGGATTGTGCTTTCTGTAACTCTTCTTTTGGAATCATCAGGTTTGTGTTTAATGTTCTGTAACTCGTACAGGTAAGTCTGCTTTTTTATTTGCCAATTTTGTTTATATTTTTGCCTTTCTTCACTGTGGAGCTCCAGCTCCTCTTTCGCCCTCTTTTCAGCATGGCGGGCATGTTCGATTGAAATGGTCCGCCACTCTTCTTCATCTTGAGCAGGGACGTACGTTCCTTGGACAAGGACCCGATTAGAGGTATAGAAGTCTGCCGAGCGATGGAGGTGTGTGGTGAGGAGTTAGTAATTAGGGCACAGGCGTTGTATATAGCATAAAGGCTCTACACCAAAACCAGGGCTGCGATGAATGCCATTTTTTTTGTATGGGCTTTCAAAACGCGGGGCAAATGTCATGGCCCATGAGAGGTTCCCTCTCGGATATGGACTAGAGTCTGTAAAGATCACGCTCGGCATTGTACCGCTCCCAGTACCGAATACTGAAATCCTCACAGCATACACTTGGAATCAACCCTTTAGATGAATAAGGTAGACAGACGTCACATATGAAATTGGTCGACGTTTTGTGCAAATCGCCCCCCCCCCCCTTTCCAACATCTCCCCTGCCGTTCACGTAACGAGTGGGTAGTATTTTTAATGCTTTCGTATATTACTTCACCGACATGAAACAACATGGACACCATGGGCCAATTGAAGTCGTGGAGAGTAACGACACTGTTCGTGAGGGGGACGGAGAGGGGGGCGCGGAGGTGGACAACGCTTTATCTTCCAACAATGTCCCCGAGCCTCGAACCTGATCACCATCTGTCGCAAAATCGAGGTAAGCTAAGACAAACAATAATTTTTTAAAGAAAAAAAAAGCATGAGGTACATAGTGAGTCGAGAGGACGTTCAGCCTCAAAACTAAGAAAATCGTTGGGTAGAACTCAAGCGAAAAAAGGCAGTGTGGGGAGAGGAGTGTGTCTCGGGAGGAGAGTGGAAAAGAAATGGGAGAAGAAACCAATGTAAGACGTGTAGATAACAACACGGATTGGTTTGAAAAAAAAAATGACGCTTTGAGTTGCTTGTTGGGGAAAGTCCTAATAGGTTGCTAACCCGGTATTACTTTAAGGACGTACAATTTCAGCTTTGTGATTTGTGTTTTGGTACCTGTACAAAGAATTATTCTTTCCTGCCCTCTACGTGTTCTTTCCTTCTTGGTTTCTCTCGTTTGCTCACAGTTTACATCTTCTCCTTCTTCTCTTCCACAACATCCCCCCCCCTCCCTCTTTCTCTCTCACACACACTTAGTACACACAACTCACACGTTTTTAAACACACACACACACACACACACACACACACACACACACACACACACACACATATAATATTTACCTTCGGAGGGTCTTCACCTCTCTCCCCACTAGATCTATACCTCAACCTGTGGTACTGTGAAATAAGTATCCTTCTTTAACTTTTCTACACAGATTTAATTTATTCTTGACTTAGCAAACTCAAACTTAACAAATATGATGAAAGTTTCATCTATGAACTGTAGAGGAGTCAACAGCCTCTCAAACGCAAGCTCTACTTTAAATTGATTAAGGACTTTGATGCGATGTGAACGAAATTTGAATCATGGATAAATTTGTGAGTTGTCGAGGTCTTAAAAACTAACTAAAATTTAAAAAAAACTATCTTCCGTCAATATGCAACATTTGAAATTGTCTTCAAGAAACGTAGAATCTATATCACAATGAAAAACAGCAAGGGAGAGGGAACTAAATTGGAAGAGAGCAACCCTTTTGCAGAAGGAACACATAAAAGTAAAGGACAAGTTTTTCTAGTTTATAACAGATAATAATGTGAAAACCTTGAAATAAATAGTACTGGGGATAAAGTTGTATTTGAATGATCTGATTTTTCAAGTAGTAAATGTACACGGTCCAGTTATCAAATACTAATGTGAAAAATTAAGGTTAATTGATCAGCTTAATTCTCTTACAAACAATGTGGATACAGACCACATGATTATCTGCAGAAATTTTAATATTGTCTTGAACAACACCCTTGACATTATTGCTGGGTAACCGCATGATGGGATAGTACATAGAAAACTCATCGACTGGGTTCCAAACTGTTACCTTAGGATCATGTGGCGTTCGTTACGTGGTGAGGAAAAAGACTTTACGTGGTCAAGGCCCACCCCATTCACTGCACGTCGTCTCGACTACCTATTTTTAACGATTTTTTACCACAAGTAGTAAGAAGTCAGCTACGAAACTTTTCACTGCATGGGTCATGAAGGGATTGTAACAGTTTTTGGAACGGATGAGTTTAGAAGAGGATCATCGTTTTGGAAATTCAATAGTTCGTTATATGTGAGAAAGGAATTTTTACATGAATCAGAGTATTTATGATTTTTTTAAAAATCAACCGCTGACTAAACTATGTAAAAAGATGGGAACTACTTAAAGTACTAGTCAAAGAGAAAAGTATAGAAATGGGGTTAAAAGAAAAAGGGCTTTTAGATTCAGAGAAAACGCGCAAGCTAAATAAAATTGCTAGATGAAACAGACTTACATGTATAGTGCTGGATCTCGATGATGAAACAGCTTTTCAGCAGTTCGTGAGGAAGATGCGTAAAATTGAAACAATAGAATTTAATAGACTTAGAGGGGCCCAGATGGGTATAAAATCTTTAGAACTATACAAACACTGTGGCGTAGCTGACTTTGTCGAACATAATATTATTATGTTTATCCATTGCTCACGAGTAAGAGGATTTTGGAATCATGTGTTTCTGCTGATTTTTCAGATAACCAATACACGTTTTCCGATGACAGACGCCAATATTCTCCTCGGCGTGAGAAAGGAGGTCGGAGCAAAAAGCAGTGAGGTCCAACAGCGAATCCTATTATTATCTTGATCGCAAAGATGTACGTTAGTTAAACGAGGTTTTGGGATGTAAAGGATATACATGTATTTTCCTTATTGTTTAATATCGAATTTGAACATAGTAAAAAAAGTTTATGTAATAGTAAATATCCTATTTTGGAGGCTTATTTTGTGGTTATTCAAAGCAAAAACATAATGCTCGTCAATAACATCTGTTTTCCTATTATTTTCTGGGTGCTTTCGGGGACTTAATATCCATTACATCTATATCCATGTTCTTGTTTCAAGGAGTTTTACCTAAGGTTCATCGATAGCTCGTGTGTGGGTTTTTTTGGAGGGGGGGGCATTGTTTTGATATGCTGGTTGTAGCACTGCATAAATAGTCTGAACGAATGGAAAGAGTAATGTGCTTTTAGTTATATAGTTTGTAGTATAGTTTGTAGTATAGTAATGCCATTGCATCGTAACATTGTTCAAAACCCTATTAGACAAAGTTTATTAACGCCTTATGTTTGGGAGAAAAGATGGCAAGTCTTGATAGTATATAACCATTCCCTCAGCACCCTGCTCACCATAAATATTAATATTTAACACCCCATTAATTATACGATCTGTCTCCCTCCATCCTTTCTCATCATCTTCCTCCAACACTTGATCTCTCTTATCTCTCTCACTTTATCTCTCACTCACTTTATCTCTCTGTCTCTACCTTTCTATCTCCCTTTCTTCCCCCTCTCTTTCACTCACTCTCTTTATACCTCTCCCTCTCTCCCTTTCTCCTCTCTCTCTCTGTCCTTCTCTCTCTTTCTCTCTCTCTCTCTCTCTCTCTCTCTCTCTCTGTGTGTGTGTGTGTGTGTGTGTGTGTGTGTGTGTGTGTGTGTGTGTGTGTCCTTCTCTCTCTCTATCTATCTGTCTCATTATGGCTGTCTACCTATCAGTTTACTTCATTCAGCCCTATAGTTTTATATAATCACCTGTATATTCATAGCTCACCCCTAA
>NW_004797678.1:695039-722770 GCF_000002075.1 Aplysia californica
GACTATAAGCTATCCTTCAAAAGCCCATCAATCCAGCATTTGCAAAATATCGATGTAAGAATTACTACCAAACGTAAGCACTGGAATTTTGCCACTCTTGGACGAGACCGTGGAAATTCAGACACAGGGAGCTTGGTTTGGGAGTTTGAGCCCCCCCCTTTGAGGCGAGGGGACATCTTGAGTTCGAGAACCTTGTGTCAGAATCTCCGCAAGTTTAATATGGTGCGAAAAGAATATGACTGCAGTATTTCAAAGTCAATCACCTGCTTGCCAAACTGCTACCCGTGACCCACTTAGAAAGACCCCAACATACTAACCTCTGTACGGTCTACCTACGTCAACTTAGGTCCTTCCGTCACTTGTCTTGACCTTATAGAATAGGCTAACACTAACAAGGTCACCTTAGAAGAAACTGTGCCCACCATTTAGGAACTTTACGGTGACTTTAAAGATGGTTCAAGTAGGGAACAGGATTGAGGGTGCCCATGTCCCTCGTGATTTATTGGAGTGAATGAAGATAGGACTAACGCTAACATTACTTAAAAACCATCCCACAGAAGTCACTCGCCTAAACCCTTATATCTAAAATATTAATTGCTCTCAGATCCTTGACATACATCTATATTCCTTGAATCTCTATCTGTTTTTAGTTTTAGTAAGAGTTTTACGACACTTGAAACACAATAAGGTCATATAAGTACCGAAGATTAGAGGTGTTACAAGAGAGTAACAAAAACAAAAAAAGAAGGAGGGGAGATAGAGATGATGTATTTTTAATTGGAAAGAAGGAGCAAACAACACCAGAGCACCTGCCAACCACCTACAATCTCTATCTATAACAGTTACGTGTTACAATAATTATGTAGCCTACGTAATACACAATTGGAAGCTATCATACGCATTTTTTCTACTGAGCTTAATCAGTCGGCGTCAAATTCATAGAAATGGACAAGGGACACAAATAAACTAGGTTTGCATAGAGTTTAGCTGTGCAAAAAGCCTATATAATGCTAGACCCTGTGGTAAATCACAATAATGTGTTGGTTGTAACAACTAAGCATTAGCAAAACTCTGATACATTATAACCAATCCCGGGAGAGGTAACGACCGGCTACACAAGTTATTCAAATAAGTAGGAGGACAAAGAAATATAAATGCTTCAAGCTTTTCAGTACATATTTGGGTTAGGATAGAGTTTAGCCGGGCAAGGAAGCCTGTTATTACTGTTAAATGCTAGCACCTGTCGTAAGATACAATAATGTGTTGGTTGGTACAACTACTTACGCATAAAAATGAATAGAATAAATACTAAGAGTGTAACGACCGACCGCACAAGTTATTCAAAACAGTAGGAGAAAAAAAGAAGTAAAGATGCTTTCGGTTTTTAAGAAAACATTTGGGTTTAGATGGTGTTTATCCGTGCAAAAAATCCTATAAAATGCTAGCACCTGCAGTGGTAAAACAAAATAATGTGTTGGTTGTTACTGCTAAGCTTGGACAAAAATTAACACATTATAATAAACTACATGTATACTGAGATTGTAACGAGCGACGGCATAAGTCACTCAAAACAGTGGGGAGATAAGCGGTTTGAAGTTAAAGAAATAAAGGTGCTTCCAGCTTTTCAGAACAAATCTAGGTTAGGATAAAGTTTAGTCGAGCAAAAAAAAAGAGTATTTATTATAATGCTCGCACCTGTTGTAAAACACAATGCTAAAATAAAAATTGTAATAGTAAGTGTTTTACGGCACTTGCAACACAATACGGTCATATAAGTGCCGGAGATTAGAGGTGTTACAAGAAAGTAACAAACAGAAAAAAAGAAAGAGGAGAGATAAGGACGAAAGATCATGTTTGATAGGAAAGAAGAAGCAAACCACACCAGAGCACACGCCAACCGACTACAAAACACAATGCGTTTGTTGTTACAATTAGGTATTCATAAAAGCTTATACATTATAACCAATACCGAGAGTGTAACTACCAACCACACAAATTATTCAAAACAATTGGAGGACGAAGAAATAAATATGCTTCGTGTTTTTAGAACATAATATCAAGGTTTGGATAGAGTTCACCTGAGCAAATAATCCCTATATAATGCTAGAACCTGTGGTAAAACACACTAATAATAAATATGTTGGTTTTTACAACTAGGCATGCACACAAACTAATAATATGTTATAAACAGCACTGAGAGTGTAACAACCAACCGCATAAGTTACTCAAAACAGTAGTAGGACAACAAAAGAGATACTTTCAGCTTTTCAGAACATGTTATCTAGGTTTGGATAGAGTTAACCTGTGCAAAGAGGCCTGTATAATGCTAAAACCTGTTGTAAAACACACTAATGTATTGAATATTACAACTAAGCATGCACAAAAACGGATAGATTATAACCAATACTGAGAGTGTAACGACTAAACGCACGGTTTCTCAAAACATTAGGATGACAAAAAGATAAAGATGCTTTCAGCTTTCAGGATCTTGGTTTGGAAAGAGTTTGGCAGTGTAAAAAAAGGCTTTTAAAATATTGGATGGTTATTTGAGCCCAACAACGCACAGTGCTTTATTTATTGCAGACAAGTCGAGGAGCCTCGATCAATAAATCGACTTCTCCTTTTTATCTGAAATTAAGTTGTCTTTAAGCCCCCCCCCCCCCCCCCCCCCCCCTTCCCCAATATTTTTGAACAAAAAAAGGGCGGGCTTTCGATCCTGCCTGTCAGGGCCAACCCGGGCTGAGAGGTATACCTATCAGCACACCTCATCTTTCGATAAAATCCCCCCCCCCACCCTCCCCCCCAAAAAAAACCCCCACACAAAAACAACCCCTCTCCGGAATCGAACTCGGATCTCCTGCGGGCGACATTGAAGCGCCCAACCGCTATACCACAGACACCGGTCGTGCCGACTTCGTTATAGTCAGTGCACACTGGAGTTCAAGTTTCATCGCATCTTTATTTGATACATTTGATATGTTTAATACATGTAAGGGCTACTAGGGTTGTTTTTTTTTCAATAGAAGGGGAAAAGCTACACGTTTTGGGACAGTTTTGTCAAGTTTTCCAAAAATGAAACATCTTTGATCTTTTAAAAAAAATTGGACGTGGTCTTTATCTGTCCCCGTCGTTTTATGCAAGAAAAAATCTGAAATTATGCAAACTGAGCCCAAACATGTGAAATTATGTGATTCTGTTAATTTTAACAAAAAATGATAAAGGAAAATAATTAGAAATTATGCAAAGAAATTATCAAATTTTGCTAATTTTTCCAGGGTGAATAAAACCACAGGTACAGCTTTATTATGTATAATATTATTAGTGCATTTGGGTTTTCAAAACTATATCTTTAAAAGATTTTTAAGTTCCCTTGTCGGGGAAACCCGAGACTGGGAGGAATAGTACCTCAACCGAAAGACGGAGATATTCGGTAAATCACGACTTCCTCATGAGGGATTTGGACTCACGTTTTCTGCGGCAACAGAGAGAACAGTGGCCATTGCACCATAGACGCCAGTGTGATTGAAATAAAGAGGAGTGGGACATTTTGAACTTTGAATAGCCACGTACGCCTGATTTATCGATGGGCCATGTATATTCATTTTCTAGCCCACTCAAACGTATTTGATTGAAAAGTTGTGTAAAGTTTAAGAAAAAAATCCCCAACATTTTCTATAACGTTGGGACATAAATCTCTACAAATTTGAAGGGCTATCATTCACTTAAAATATTTGTTTGAGCACGGAAACACTCCGTAGAAGATTAGCGTTACGGAGAAAAATCTGGTACTCAATATAAAATATATTTTGTAAAAGATCTATTGCCGGGGCATTCTGTGTTTGAACAAAGGTTTGCAAGGAGGGGACAAGGAGGGGACAAGGAGTGGACAAGGATGCGAACCATTGAAACGTGGCTTAATCCGAAAATGAAATAATAAAAACGTTCAAGTGATCCATATAATTGGATATAATAATATAGGTCCATCGAAACGAACCCTATATTTTTTGGTAGGATTTTAAAAAGTCTTATTTATTTATTTTTTATTGAAATTATTTATCAAAATGTATTTATTCATCATTTCCTTTTACTTTCAATAATTTTACTTACTTTTTTTTAAGGGGGGGGGGCGGGGGAGATCATTAGTAAATCTCAAAATGAGGTTGGTCGACTTTTTTTTGCATTAATCCATGCCGGTAAATTACAGCGCTCTGCGCCGCCCCTTTGACCCGCAACGCCATGCTACCTGGAAATTGTTTTCATGTTGAATTTAGCATAGTATTGCTTATTATTTTTGCCGTATTGCAACAATTGTTCCTGCTTTAATCATTGAAGTTTTTATTTGTTCTGTCCTAATCCCCTCTGCTTCAGTTAAGCTCACGTCTTGATAGATTTTTAAGTGTTGTGCTAAAGTGCAAGAAGTTATAGTGCTCACAAAGTTCATGGACAGGTGGATTCCTCGTGTAGGTATGTGTTTGTGTATGTGTGCTTGTGTGGTTTTATATATATATATATATATATACACATAAGTTTAAAGTGTGAGTAGGGGGCTCTCGTGGTCTAGATGTTAAGGTGTTGGCCTCTCATTCAAAGGTCCCGGGTTCGAATCCGGGTAGCGACCGAAAAATGTTCTTCTCTAAAATTGTCTCCTTTCACCTCCTGTCCTGCTCTCTAGCATTGTTCTGTTGTCTGCTTTCATTTCCACTTTCTGCCCCCCCCCCCTCATCTCCTTTGCCCCCTCCTCTGGGCTCCTGACTCTTTCTGCAGCCTTTCTACTGCTATTCCTTGGCTCCTCCTTACTGCTGTCTTTCTGCCACACCCCTGATCTTCTGGTAGGAAAGATCTACACCTAGCCTTCTCGTACAAGGGCGAAAAATCTCGGAGGGCCCGTGTGCAAGTTGTGCACGTTAAAGATCCCTTGGTGGTCTAAAAATTTATAAGAGTAGGCTTCGGCCGCCACCCGGGCAAAATTCAAATTTTCTATACAACTGAAAATATTAGGTGTGTCCCGCGCGCTCATATGACCTTATGCAGTTGCGAGCGCCATAAAACACTTTACAAAAACAAAAGTGTGAGTGAGTGTGTGTCTGTGTGTGTGTGTGTGCAAGCGCGCGCGTGCGTGGGTGTTTGCATGTGTGTGTGTGTGTGTGTGTGTGTGTGTGTGTGTGTGTGTGTGTGTGGTGTGTGTGTGTGTAAGTGTTTTACGGCACTTGCAACACAACAAGGTCATATCAGTGCCGAAGATTAGAGGTGTTACAAGAGAGTACTGACTTTTTACTTTTTTTCTTCCGCTTGTACCGGTGGGTGTCGCGAGGAGACACAGGCGTCTGTCTGCTGCAAGGCGAGTGGCCTGTAGGAGGGACATCCCGTGAGCTCAGAGGGTGTCTGCCACAGATTCACTCCATCGTCGCCTTGGTCTTCCCCTGGCTCTCCATCCAGAATATTTAATGTTGTATGCTCTCACTACTCTCAGAGCTGGATGGTTTGAGGGCATCCGCGTAAGGAGTCGGAACCACTTGACCTTTTGTTTTTCAAAGTGTGATAGGACTGGTGTTGCTCCTACGGTGTCCCTTATGAATTCATTTTTTTTATTTTGTCTCTTCTTGTTCTGTTGACCGCTCTTCTTAAGCATTTCATCTCTCATGTGACCAGTTTCCTCTCTGGGGCTTTTGTTAGGAACCATGTCTGGCACTGATATGGGAGTGTTGGAAGGATAATGGCGTTGATGAGCTTCGCCTTGGTGCTCATGGGGATATTGGGATATTTCAGGAGAGGGCCGAGTTGATAGCTGACTGCGTTGGCTTTCTGGCATCTAGTCTCTTTTTTTCGAGAATAACAAACACAAAAAAGGAGGAGAGATAAGGGCGATAGATGTTTGATAGGAAAGAAGAAGCAAACCACACAAGAGCACCCACCAACCACCCACTGTGTGTGTATGTGTGTGTGTGTGTGTGTGTGTGTGTGTGTGTGTGTGTGTGTGTGTGTGTGTGTTTGCGTGCGTGTGCAGGTGTTTGTGACTAAGTGTACATCGATTGTAGCATGACTGTGTTTTTTGTCTCGCCTCTGCTCGAACCAGCCAAAAATGAATAGCGAGTTTTATTTTCTTTTGTTCTCCAGTATCTTATTACATGTACTTTGTTTATGATTATTGATTGGGTAACCATAATCAACCTAACAATACACTGTAACATGGATGTGTGCTGTCGCCTATTTTTTTTTTTTTTTTTTTTTTTTTTTTTTTTTTTTTTTTTTTTTTTGGCCGATTTTTTTTTTTTTTTTTTTTTTTTTTTTTTTTTTTTTTTTTTTTTGGTTCTGCTTATTATCGATTAGATCATGAAAACGACCACAGAACACAGAAATACAAGAACACAATGGGCACTTTGGCAACAACTTGGGGACCTGTACTTTGCAGATGATCTTGCTGTAGGCTACTTTCCCATAGCCACCAACAGACGGAAGGAGAAAACTAGATTTTGTTGTTGTTGCTGGTCTCACTTGTATGTTTGTTACTCTCTACTGTAGCTTTCGACACTAATAAATCATCATGACCTAAAGTGTTGCAGGTGCCGTAAAACCTCTATCAAACCAAAATTGGCTGAATGAATTCCATCTCTTAAATGTTGTGTTGAAAGTGTGCTAGCTAACATTTTTGTCTTTTTTCTTTTTTCTGTTACACAAACTATAGGAAGACAGAAGAAACTGATTCATGTTACGAGGGCTTTCCCAGAAGTAACAAGAAAATGGTCATAAAATGAAACATTTTGTCACGACTGAAATACAACTTAAATAGTCAGTTGTCTAAACATTCCCTTTATTCATCAACATAGTCCCCGTGAACAACCAAGTATTTTTCCTATTGCTGCATGAGTAAATTTTAATGCATGTCATCCCGAATATCCCCCCAAGCGACGTCATTTATTATGCAGCGCATTAACAAGTGCAAGAAGTAATGAGAGCGTACAACTTCTGCGACTTCTATAACTTGCAAGATGTTGACTTAGTCCAAGCCAACATCTTGCTTAATAAATTTAATAAAATTAATATAGCTGTCCCCGTGGTTTTAAGCACCCCGCATAATTTAGCAAAATTTGATAATTTTTTGCATAATTTATTATTATTTTCCTTTATCATTCTTTGTTAAAATTAACAGAATCGCATAATTTCACATTTTAGGGCTCAGTTTGCATAATTTCAGAATTTTTCTGGCATAAAACGACGGGAACAGATATAGTATGTTCACATGACCCCATTTGAAAAATTCGGAAATCCAGATGTGACTATACTATTAAATATATTTGGGGGCACTCGTGGCCTAGAAGTAAAGGTGTTGGCCTCTCATTCAAAGATCCCGGGTTCGAATCCGGTAGAGACCGAAACATTTTCTTCTCTAAAATTGTCTCCTTTCACCTCCTTTCCTGCTGTCTAGCAATGTTCTGTCGTCTGCTTTCGTCTCCCCTTTCTGCCCCCACCTCCTCACCTCCTTTGCCCCCTCCTCTGGGCTCCTGATTCTTTCTGCAGCCTTTCTACTGTTACTCCTTGGCTCATTCTTACTGCTGTCTTTCAGCGACATCCCTGATCTTCTGGTAGGAAAGATCTACACCTAGCTTTCTCGGACAAGGGCGAAAAATCTCAGAGGGCCCGCAGGCAAGTTGCGCAGGTTAAAGCAAAGGTCCCTTGGTGGTCTAAAATCGATAAGAGCAGGCTTCGGCCGCCACCCGGCCAACATTCAAAACTTTCTACTTTCTACCAACTGAAAAAAAAAGTTTAATGTGTCACGCGCGCTCATATGACCTTATGCAGAACTTACCCCCCCCCCCCCACCAAAAACCCCCAAAACAAACAAACAAAAACCATTATTTTTTGTATTATTGACATTGTCAATTGCCCAGTAAGGTAGGTAATCCATAAAATATTACTGCCATTAGTTCCCCCTAGAGTTCTTTTCCTTTCATATTGTTTTTTTTTTTTGGCCTGAAAATGGCTCTGGAGGACTTTTTAATATTACTCTACACCAGAATTTTAAAGATCTATCTGCTCAGTAGGCCTACTTAGTTTTGAGAAATTTGACACCAAAGATTTTGAGTTTCACATCATGTCAAGCTTTTTTAACTGCAATTCTTCGAATATCTCGATACAGACTCTGAATAATCTGACGATTTTGATAGAGAAGATAGAACATTTGGTTTTTTTTATTTCCTTGTCTTTGTAACTGAAAATGGCCAAAAATATCTGACAGAACTTTGTACTTCTGAGATAGGGATTATTAATCCATAGATCTAGGGGAGTCTAGCTCCTGACAGAGCCAGCTGGAAAGGAGCAACCACAGAGGGCTTCGTGAATGAGAAATACTAAAGCTAAGAGAGAAGCCAGCAAGCTGCGCACTTTCACAGATGAAAAGGAGGCCTACAAAAGCTCAAATTGTAGCAACTTTTCTCTCTCATAAATGGTCATATAGTATAGGTCATAGCAGAAGTCACAAGTCAGCGTTTTCCTCAATTCTTCTATTTCACTCATGAAATATTTACCTCTACATTCACACTAGTCATCCTCAGACATTATTATTATTCTAATCTACCAGAACTGCTCAAAATATTTTCAGTAGTGTTCATCTTTACTAATAGCATCACCAATTGTAAATATGGCTTTGCGTGCATAACATGATTTGAAAACAAAAATTGTTCGATATATATAGCAGAGATGATTAGCTTGAGTTGACATCCACAAGATAGGTCTCGTACATTGTACTGGGGGAAGGTCGCATATCCCTATATAGATTTGCCAAGGCGCCTAAACGCTATTAAAATAGCCCTAGTCCTGGTGAGTTCCATTTGACAGAATTGTGTCACCATCAATTACAGTTTTACTTCAGTTAATCACAATTTAAAAAGCTTTACCATGAAGTAAATTAAATACAGAGGTGGACAAAAAAGAAAAATAAGTTGAAATTCACGAGAAACCGGTTCAGGTTCATAACTTTAATGTCCCAAAAGACTCACATACTTATTGTACATTCAACACTGCTTAGACATTCCTGTAAACATATCACTGTTCACAGTAAAAGATCAAGAACAAGGCAAAAAGTGAAAAACAGTATAAATCTAAATTCAGCCTGTGGAAATACACAGGCACATACGCACACAAATACACGCTAGCATGGGCGCACACACACACACACACACACACACACACACAAATAAACACCTACACACACACACACCAACATACACAAACATGCCAATTCAATGTACACTGAGATGCACACACACACACATTACGCATTCATGCATGCATGCACACACACACACACACACACACACACACACACACACACACACACGTACACACATATACACTCAGACTGCATAGAAATCATCCTCTGACCATCATTCACACACACAGACACACACACACTTACAAATCATCCTCTGACCATCATTCACACAAATGTGGAACAGACTGACACAATTTATTTAGTAGAGGTGTTACGGCGCTCGCAACTGCATAAGGTGATATGAGCCCCAGAAGATTAGAGGTGTTACAAGAGAGTAACAAAAATTTGATAGGAAAGAAGGAGCAAACCACACCAGAGCATCTGCTATCCACCCACTGACATAATTTATAAAAACTGATTCAAGAAAGGAATAAAAACAATTAAGCAAAGTACAACTGCAACCTACTTGAACAAAGATGGCTAAAAAATTCATCGAAATACTTTGTCTGGAGATGTCCAATCATCAGTGTTACAGACTCAAACATCCAACGGCTTGTACTTTCATCAATCACCTTTTTCGGTGTATCTTCAAAGTACATTGTGGTGATGGTCTAAAGTCACCCTTCTGAGCACACTGAAATAGGGTTCTTCATTACATCAATTTTCTTGACTGCGTCTATTGTGATTTCTTTTCCAAAACAATAAAATCTGTTAGAGCATCTATTTTTATGACACAGGTTTGTCCCATCATCAAAAAAAAAAAAAATTTGAGTTGGGTCAATTTTCTAACATACTGACGGTATATCTATATTCCTCTCTCTAAATGTTAAGAAACAAAATAATAATTATTCATTTACAAACCAATATAGACTAGAGCACTACCAGAGATGGAATATAATATACCCTACCTATTGTTCAAAGATACCAAAATTTGTTGTTGTAATGTTACATACGTGTACTTGGAAAAGCAATATGGACATTTATATATATATATATATATATATATATATATATATATCATTGACAAGCTGTTTAAAATAATATGTTGTAAGACCAGAAAGTTTTTCCATGAGAGAGAAGAAAAGTCGTTTATTTTTAAAACACAGTTTTACCAACATTATGTCGCTTTTTATTTCTTCCCTTTTCAACCTAAATCTATAGAATTTAAAAGCCAACAAAACATTTCCCGAGTACACGCAACCAATACCACAGATAAAGAAACTGCAACCAAAATTGTTCTCAAACTTTTAAGCTCAGTACATGAACATTTGAACAGCTGCTTGAGGATATGTGATGCAATCTGAAGGCTTGGTCCAATAGATACATCAGGCTGACCAGCAGAAATTAAGTAAAACACTTCATATGTGTATGAAAATAACAAAATTTTATGTATTGTCTTTTTAGTCTCTTTAATGACTAATCTGTCCAAGAATATAGACGAACAAAAAATATTGAAAACATGCTTTTAAATCTGTTTTTAGCAATTTAAATAAATGTGCCAATTATGTTAGGTAACATTATGTCATGTTTAACCCCTATTTCTAATAATTAGTTTTAAAAAATGGCTCTTGTTTTGTTTTAGTAAGGTTTTTAGTTTAGTTTAGTATGGGGTTTTACGGCGCTCGTAACTACATAAGGTCATATGGCCGCAATAAAACAAGTTGGTTTTTTTCTCAACAGCTCACTGCTCGGCCTGATTCTGGTCAAAATTTCTACTTAAGATTGTTAAAACATTAAAAATCAGGTGTAAATAGATTTTAAATTTAAAACAATTTTCTAAATAACACTTTAAAATTTCAAACAATTTATTTTATAATTTCCCATCCTGGCCTTCATAAAATCTAAAATTCAGTTGGGAACAACGACGGAAATCGGATCTTGCAATTTTTTGTATCTAAAATATTTCCTTCCGGTCTCTCTGAAGTCTAGACATTCGATTAAAAAGTGTCTAATGGTAAAATCTGGGTCACATCCGAATGCAAATTTGTGGCCGTGAATTTCGAAGCTGTCGCAAATTACCGCAAATAGATAATTTCACAGTAAGATCCGCCATATTGCCCAGGGGTACTGAGGGTTACACCCGGGCATCTCAGTTTACATCCGGTTTTCGGCTAATTGGCCTTAGAGATGGTCAACTACTGAGATTTTGTGATCAATACTGATACCGATACTTGACCGCGCGTATTAGATCTTAAAATTAGACCTAATACGCAAAAGGCCGGTACAGCAGGCCTCTGCTCTATGTAACTGAATTTGTTAAGAAACTAAAACATCTCCAATAAAGAAAATTCGGTTTGTCTTCCTCGTAAATAAAAATGGCATGATGAAATGCTAACAAGTTGTTTGATTCACAGATGTTTTCGAGTAGGCTACAAGGGCATCGACTTTGCCCATCACGTACGGTCTTTGACTGTGTGACTACTAAGTGACTAGCCCAGGCCTAAGCACATGTGTTTATGTTTTGTTGGCCTAACCAGTCTTCGCTTCAAACTCCAGAGATCTAATTTTTGATCATTTAAATCTGGCTGACAGTTTGTGTATAAAGATCTAATATGGAAGATTCTGGTGATGATGATGGAACAAACTAGTTCACTCAAATGACCAAAACACAACTGGTTGATTATCTTGGAGCAAGAGGACTGAGCACCACAGGAACAAAACTTGCTCTCATAAGTCGGGCCTTTGTGGTGTGGGAAACTGGCGTGCCCGTAAAGTTTTCAACAGAAACGTTTCAAAACCAGTTGAAAGAAGACTACATGACAACCCTCAAGAAATTTAACATTCCAGACCCAGTTTCATTGCCTCCTGATAGTTGGTCGGAAAAAGTTACGAAACGGCCACCGGTGGATATGGGGAAAATATTTATGTACCTGCTTAGTACAAGTGAGTACAACAGAGACTATATAGGGAAGTACAAGACACAAAAGGCCTATTCCTATTTTGCCAGTAAGTTCGTTGGTACTATTCTATGGGCACAAGTGCCAGATGACTCCGACAGATGTTTCCTGACATCGGAGGTAACACCGTCACAAAGCGTCAGAGGTGACACCCACAAACAATGGATCTAATTGTGTAACACAGGAGAAATCCTGACGTCGATGTGAAGCTCCACTGCTGGCATGTGCAGTACATGCAACCACGTCATTGCTGAGCTGTACAAAGAGGAGTTTGCAATCACAAACCATCTCAACTCCGAATCTTGCACAGAGACAAGCTGCTGTGGGGAATAAATGTACAAAGAAAACAGTTGAGCCGAAAAGAGTCGAGGAAATGGAACTTCGTTTTGACAGTGCCCCAAAGTACTCCTCTTCAGACACTGCATCTGAATCTCGGAAAGGGAAACTGATGTTCGATCCACGTCGAGATAGTGAGAACAAAAAGAACCCTGAAGAAGTTGCGAATTTTCTGGAGGGTCTATTGGTGTTTGCGCCCAAGTGTGCCTTATTTTCTGGAATGGCTGCCCAGCTTTGGACAAAAAGTTTAGAGCAGATATCTATGCCTCCAACCATGCTCCAAGCAGCTGAACAATGCATCGTCAAGAACAGCGGTTTGGATGACATGGGATTGTCAGAGAAATTTGGTGAGTCTCTTGTGTACACTAGAGACCAGTGTAAGTTGTTAGAAGAGAAGACAAGACAACTGGGATCATCAACAACTTGGCACGATCACAGAAAAGGGAGGATTACTGGAAGTAATATAAAGCAGGTAGTGAGGAAAATCGAAGAGCTAAACAGAAACGTTAATGCCGCAACCACCTCTCTGACACATCATCTTCAGTCAGGCAGGCCAGACGTGACCACATACCTGCCATAAAGTGGGGCAGAGACAGTGAAGAAAGTGGCCTTTAGGAATTTGAAGCAAGTATGCATTTGAATCATCTGAACGTCACCATGAGAAGAGCTGGGCTCTGCGAGAAGAGTATACATCCATACATTGGAGCCAGCCCTGATGCCGTCCTGCACTGTGACTGTCATGCTTTTAGTACTGTGGAATTAAAGTGCCCTTTCAAGTTGAAGGGAAAAAACATTGTAGAGAACTATGCACAGACACATTTTTTGTGCAAAGGTGAAAGTGGGGATCTGGAACTGAAACGTGACCATGTGTATTATTACCAGGTTCAGATACAGCTTGCCGTCACTGATTTCGAAGCAGGATTCTTTTGTGTGTCTTCATTGGATGGCAAGCCATTAGTTTTGCACGTGTTAAGGGATGACTAGCTGTGGGAAGACATTCAGCAAAAACTGGTTGTGTTTTTTAAAGAGTACATTAAAAAGCACCTACTAGACCTAAAAGACTTTTTCTTCTGTCCAACTTGAGACAACCTGTGTTTGGAACCCAGAGAATATCAACAGGAGGGCAACAACAGTGTGTGTTGTGATTCTTGCAACCAGTGGCACCACAGGAACTGCCAGGATTATTCAAAAGGCAAAAACACGTTCCTGTGCTCATTCTGCACAGAGGACAACATGGAATAACATGCAGCATGCAACATTGACAGTACATATGTACCCTCTCAACTGCGACAAAGTAAGTCAATTTTATCTTTCACAGGCACTGTCCACTGAATGGATCACAATCACAATTTTACTCAACAGTAACAATAACAACAAACAGCAACAACAACATACATCATGTAGTTTTGTGTAATTTCTTAAGTTATCTTTATTGCGTTGTGAGTTTCTGATGACGATGGTATTATAATTTATTATTTTGCTTGTTTCGGGTGTAATCTTAACGTACATTGCTTGATTTCTCTCTATGCCGTTAAAGGATCCAGTAGGTTGCAGAATGCACTGCAAGTGATTATAATGTCATCACATAGGGGTAGCAATGTCATCTCTATTTGGCTCGACAAAATACGGTACCACTTCAGTCGGTTAATGGCTTGCTCGACGTAGATACGCACATTTGCAATTCTGCTTGTCGCCTGGACATCCTCTTTCCTCATCTGTAGAGCATTTCTGCAGATCGGTGGGATAGTTAATGTGGTTTGGGCATTTGCAAGTAAGTCTCTTATCGTGAAACCACGATCAGCCATGATTTGATAATTTGCAACATTTGACTCTTATGGTGTCCTTTCTAGAGGCGTCAAAGCGTTTCCCTGAGGGACTGGATCAGAATTTGAGGATGGGCCTTCAAGACATATTTTGTCAAGCATTTTGTGCAGTCAACCAGAAGCTTTTAAAAGTATATATATCCTTTATGAGTCAGTCAGGGATCAAGCTAACCAAGGATTTACCCTTTTTTGATCCTACCAGATTTATTTTTTTTCACAAAGTTGATACTCATGATTTGCCTAGCCTGAAAGAAGAGCCAGCTACATGAGATATAAAGAAGCTCTTGGTCCAAAAGCTGTGAAGGAATCAGGTGGTATTCCACTTGATCTTACTGTCTTTTGGAACAGTGTTAGTGAAGATGTTCCTCATTTAGCCAAAGTAGCTAAAAAATATATAAACATGTTTACATTTGTTTGAATTCTGCTGATGCCGAGGAGTCTCTGTTTATAATCTTGTTTTTTTCTGAGAGGAGACGACACCTCAATGAAGAAAACTTGAAGGCATTAGAGCTTCTATATTACATTAACTTCATTACTTGTGAATCTTGGATGTAAATTTGATTGTATTTTCATTTTCAGATCTATTTTTCAAATGCATGACTTGCCTTGCCTTGCCTGGGTGTCATCCCTGACTTTCAGAGGTTGTCGTAACATGAGTCTCCAACCAGTTCGGTCTTGTGGTCTGAGCATGCATTGCCAAGCTTGTTACCCATCCCGGCTTTTACATTATCAGTCTATAACTTCCGTTGTCTGCCTCTAGCTCTCTTCCCCTTCATCTGACCGGTCAGAATTGTCCTTGGTAGTGAGCCATGGCGCACGGTGTGCCCGATGTATGTTAGTTTTACTGACTTTAGTTTTGGTACCGTAGTACTTCTCTTTTCACTTTAAGTTTTTGCATCACAGCTTCATTTGTAATTTTTGTCTTTCCAGCTGATTCTCCCAAGTCTGTGAAAGATCCACATTTCCAGAGCCTCAATCTTGTTGACTAAATTTGTGTACATTGTCCAAGTTTCCGCAGCATAGGACACTATTAGAATGATGTAGCAGTTCACCAGCCTCAGTTTCAGTTCCACTGGGATGTTTCTGGATAAACTATACATGCGTAAAGATGTTGTATATTGATTATGTAAATAGTTTTCTAATATTCTTTTAATAAAAGAATGTATGAATTTTCAAAATAATCCCAAAAATGTCAGTCTTTTTCAATATGTCTGTTTAATGGGGTAAGCAGCAATTGTTTATATGGCTTTCTCAATGCAAATTTCTTGGCAAATTTGGCAATTTTTGTGGCAAATTTGGGCATTTTTGTAGGCAAATTTGGGCAAATTTTAGGGTAGCAATTTGCAAATTATCGTGGGGACAGGTAAAACCTGTCTGAAATTTTCACACCACAAGCACCAGCCACCTTCCTTGGACGCTGAGTGTGAGAAGTGTCAGGAATTCATGGCCCATAAAGAATGGCCCTGAATCAGCAGGGAACACTACGAGACTGACAAAAGGAAAGACACACCTCCATACTCAGAAGTCTATGTATCCGCAGACATGCAGAAAGTCATCATGTTGCCCTACATGCCAGGGGTAAAAACCTGTGCATTTACTAACAGACTTGTGGCATTCCACGAGACCTTCGCGCCGTTGGGAAAACAATAGAAGAAGAAGTTCCCCAAGCAAGTGATTGCTGTACTGTGGCACGAAGAAATATCTGGCTGTCCAGCGACTGATGTCACCTCTGCTTTCATGAAGGCCATCGGTGAGATGGCACAAGACGGAAAAGACAGTTATCTGGCGTGACAACTGTTCTGGCCAAAATAAAAAATGGTACCTTTATGAACAACAATACCTACCCTCTGCTTGACGTAGTTACTCTGAAGTACCCGGAGACAGGGCATACATTCCTTTCATGTGACTCGTTCCACGGTCTAGTCGAAAAGAACATGAGGAAGAAGGACAAAGTTTTCAACTTCGCTGACTTGACTTCGACCATTCAGACAGTAGGAGGAGGGCCAAAAACTTTGAAAATGCAGGTCACGGACTTCAAGAACTGGGACAAGCGAGTTACTGGTGGAAAAACGGAGTGCATTCCAAAAATGAGAGACATACAAGTGGCCAAATTCAGAAAGAACTCAAAACTTCGCTTCTTCAAAAGTTCCCACAAAGACGATGTGTACTATTGAAGACGACTTCATCATGAAAAAGACTCGGAGAGAGATGGACAGAGGGTTGGATGAGCCTAAGACAAAGAAGACGTCATGTGGATTTCCACAATGGAAGAAAGAGAAAATTGTGAGCGAATTGTGCAAACTCATGCCAGAGCAAAGAACGCCTATTTCCTTGTTCACTTATTTGTTTGAGAACAAAATCAAACTAGAATTTTGTTGAAGGTTAAGAATAACATTCACAAAAAATGCCACCTTAATCATCTCGCTCCAAGCTCAAAGTCTTCAGATATTAGAAAAATACATAAAATCATCAATATCTCAGAACAGGGTTTTCAAGGAAAAGGAGTTTTTTGTCAGAGCACGGCTGCACTGTTGCGGTCTGCAGGAAAACAAATCAAAAGCAAGGACCTACACAACCTGAAAGAAAAGGGATGCTGAAGACAAAGCAGGTGAAAAATCTGTGGAGGAGCAATAATGGGCAGTGCTGGAAGATATGGTGGAGCGGGATGCTGGCGCCCATTACAGCATTTTCTCACAGGATGGCATGATTAAAGTTGTATTTGTACAGACATCACACATGAAGACAATGTTTAAAAACCACTACCTTGAAATGGTTAAATGGTATAGGTTTAACGCCCCTTTCAACACTGTTAGATTTTTAAAGAGGCGGGACCTCCGAGTTTAACGTCCATCTCTGAAAGGACCGAGCCAAGTGGGAAATTCATGTAAAGTGCCTTTCCCAAGGACACAACGTCAGACCGGGTCGAAGATCACGAGTCTGGAAGCCTAATAGGGGGTGCCCACATACGCGATCAGGCTGGGTCAAGTCGGGTCAATTTGGTAGTTGGGGATAGCCAAATTGATGGCGCAAAGAGGTAGATATTCTAGATCTACATATTTCAATGTGGCACTTGCCCATCGTGGTTATTGAATCTGACTCAAGTTCAAGTGATAATGTTGAAAGGTTTCCTGTTTCTGATCCAAGAGGGCATGGTACTCAACTTACTGAGTCTGCAGTTGATGAAACTCAACCCGATGTAGATCTACACATTGCTGAATCGTGGGAGCAAAACATGCTTCCTTATAACATTGGACAAGAAGGGAGAGACATTTTTAAAGCTTGGGAAATACCAGAAGAGGAACAGACAGTGGAGGACCTGTTTACACGATTTAGGACCCACTGCACCCCCAAAAAGAGAATTACAACACTCAGATACAGGTTTAATTCTAGAGTGCAAAAAGAGGAGAGTCAACGGACCAATTTGTCAGAGCTCTCCGATCAGAGATCAAATTATTTTTGGAACAAACGACCAATCGATCAAGGAAGGACTCATCCAGTAGGACAACCCTCCTTTAGAAGACACTCTCAAAATCGCTCCTTCTTTGGAAACATCCAAGCACTAACTAAACTCAATGTCCAGCCAACCTCAAGTGAATGTCTACAAACTCACGGAAAAAGCACCTTTCAGTGGTTCTAGGCCCAGATTTTCCCCACAGAATCACAGATCTAGACCCGAACAATTTCATGTCCAACCTGACACCCCTAAATCAAGCAATCTCAGAAAACCACAAAAATGCTGTCCAAATTGCGGCAACTCCCCTCACCCTTTCTCGCAACGCCCAGCAAGACACCGGACATGGAACTACAGCAAAAAGCTGCACCATTTCAAAAAGATGTGCAGAAAACTCAAATACAACAATCAGAAGACCCACAAAATCGAGATAGGGGATGAGGAGGAAGAAGATGATTATTAAGAATGTACATTTGAGACACTCAAAATGAACTCATTGAAAACAAGGACAATAGCGAAACAAAGCGAGACCGTAATTAGGTCACCTGAACACAGGAAGTAAAACAATGAGGTCGTAAGTACTGTAAACATTAACTCATTCTATACCAGCGGCCGATACATTGGTCTTCTGCTTATCGCCATTTTTGCCAAGGACCGACTCATCGGTCAGCATAGTATTGTTTCGTTGCAGACCAGTTTCTCATTTTAAACTGACTTTATATTAAATGGTATTGCAAAAATACGAATTTCCAGTGGCAAAATATGTTGGATAGCATCACTTTGCGTTGTTTGGCGGTTTCTTTGGGCGGAAAATCTATCTGCTACGACAGTGCTGTTTTGTCTCAAACGTAAACACAAACATGGATACGCCCACTTCATCAGGAGATGCACAATCTGAATGTGAACAGATGTGACTTTCCTCCTCAACTGAAGACACTTCAACTCAAACACCTCGAGGAGCAGTTACAACAACTACAAAGAGTACAAAATATTGCTGCCAAAATAATTACTAAAAAACTAAAGCATGATCATGTGACTCCTATTTTAAAAGCATTACACTGGCTCCCAGTGAAAGAGCGTACCATATATAAAATCTGTTTAATTTGCTACAAGTGCTTAAATGATTTATCACCGGACTATCTAAAACAGCTTTTAACACCCTATGTGCCTCCTAGAACGCTCAGATCATCTAGTGACAAAACAACCCTTGTTAAGCCTAAAATAAATTTCAAATCATATGGCCAACGCTCTTTTTCATATTTTGCCCCACTTGTTTGGAATAGGCTTCCAAAAACTATCAGAGAAGCAGAAAATCTAGAAATTTTTAAGAAGAAACTAAAATCATTTCTATTTTCATCATATTTCGATTAGACAGAATGCATCCAAGCTGTAGATCGTTGTGAGTTTGTATGTGCGTATGTGCATATGTATGTATGTGTGTATGTGAGTATGTATATGTGTGTGGTGCGTGCGTGAGTGAATATGTGTTTGCATGAGTATGTAACACTATGTATCTTTAAAATTGATTTGTAAATCCATTATATGTATCATGTTAAGCGCATAGAGCATTGCATAAGTGGATATGCGCTATATAAATGCAATCCATTATTATTATTACTTCTACCATGAGGAAAGGGGCATCCTCTGCGTCACATGGAAGGACAAAAAAGCGAAAAAACCCTGCATTGTGGTGTCAACGAATTGCCGCATTGGATCAACAGAAATCAGGGAAGGACGTCGGCAGGTATCAAAGCCCTTCATGATTCAGGATTATAACAACTACAAGAATGGCTGTGAAAGGGGCGACCAGATGATTTCGTATTACAGTATGCACAATCGCAAAACGAGAAAATGGTGAAAAATTTTTTTTACATGGCCCCTCGAAGTAGCGCAAGTCAACGCCCACATTTTGTTTGTTCTGAGCAGGCCTAATGCCACCAAAAAATGCACATTCAAGGCATTCAAGCAGTGCTTGATAGATGAGCTCATGGCACTTGCTGCAAGTATTACCCCCACACCCCTTGTAACTACCCCTTCCAGAAAATCTGGAACAGCCAATGGAGGAAATGTAATTGAGCGCTACCAGGGAAATGTCCACCTCATCGACTTTGATGGAGCCGATGTTAGGTGCATTCTCTGTAGTGGACTGGGGATCAGAAATAGAACAAGTTTCTACTGCACAGGGTGTTCTGATAAGCCACATCTATGTGCAAAGGGGTGCTTCTACAAGTACCACAATCAGTAAAATCTTATTTACTGCGGGAAGGGGCTCGGGGGATTTTTTTGTGTGTGTGGTGACATTTTTCAAATTGTGATTATTTGACTAAGGAATGACATAGAGACTTCAAACAAAAACTGGTGTGCAGCAAAATGGATATATTTTCATATAATACGACAATTGATTTGGATTATAGCAGTTTTCAAGCTTGACAAGTTGAGGTGAGTCCATCAAATATAAGTTGTAAAAAATTGTCTCCCCATTTTCTTTCACCTGTCTTCTGTCATATTGCTTACCTCCCTTACATTATGACATTCTTCTCTTTTGCTATAAAAAGTTCAATCAATTCCCTTTCCGTTGATATATGACATGTTGTACCATTTTGTCATATAACCCTGTAGATAAGGCATCAAAATGAAGCATCAAGATTTTTCTAGCTTACTGCTTGCAACCTGCGGTCAGAACCCAAAATCACTATCGTTATAGAAAGAGTTAAAATATAATGAAAAGGATCTGTAAGTAATTTATTTTAGTAGTCTTGTGTATGCATCCAAGGAGCGGTTTTTAATATATATATATAGCCTTAAGAGAAAAACTTTATTATTACTGAATCAAAATTTTTGTTTGGTCACTGGCCAGCGGAAGTGCCATGCAAAGTTTTGTGGGCATCATCATCAGTGCCTTTCACCCCTGGCAGGGGTATAGGCCACATACAAGCTCCTTCCATTGATCTGTCCTGGGCCATCCTTCCTAGCTCGTTCCAAGTGAGCTTCATCTCTCTCATGCCCCTTTCCACACATCTCCTCCATGTTACTTTGATGATGGTGGAGGCTTCTGCCCAGCAGCTTCCTTTTGGCTTTCACTGCCTCGCATCATAAACTGTACATTCGGAGAAAATCCACGACCAGCCAAGGAGATAATGGTTTTTGCTTGTTTGTGTTTCTGTAACAAGTTCTTTTTACGAGAGAGGTTGTTACCCTCGTGACTCAACCCCCGACCTGGAGGATGACTCTGTTTCGGGAGTCACTACCTGGTTTCGCCATTTAGTCGCCTCCTACGACACGCTAGCACCACGTCAGTCCTATTCTTTTCAATGCCGGGACTGAACGGCAGGTTCGTGGGCATAGGTAAGTTGAATTAGTAAAAATTTGGTTAATGCAGTCAAACAAAAGTGAATAAGCTATAGAAACAAAACTTAAAGCAAATGATCTAAAAATTGGAGTGTGCATTGGCACTAAATTGATAAAGATGAGTGCCAAATTTTTAATGAACCAAGCTTGATTGGGAGATATCTGTCGTTATGGAGATATAAGTCAAATCTTTGATTATAAATATCTCTGTATTTTGCCTAGGACAGTAGAGAAGCTTTCCAATTGAACTACCAGTCCTTTCGTTAAATTTCATTGTATTCTTTAGAAATGGGTGGCAAATGAAAGAAAGGGAATTTCATCCTCTTTTCAACAGTACTAAGAACTAAAATTAAGAAATGTGTACCAAGTGGACCAAACCGTCAGACCTTATCATCACACATATATAGCTAGGCCTACACAATGCATCAGGACATAAAATCAAATATCAAGGCAGCAGTTTACTTTGACGAGGAATTTGAAGGCTCCTCCACACTCCATCCTGCATCTGTCTCTCCCATGCCTTTCGGCCAAGTTTGTGACGACACCCTCTGACCTAAACTGGATGGGTCAGCAGTGGGCTTCGTCTTCTCCCCCTTCTCTCGTTCACTCTCAGCACTGCTTTCAGAATCGGCAGTCTCCAGCCAGAAAAGATCCTCTGAAAAGTTAGAAATAACCACATTCTCCAGCCAAGGGTAAATTTCTAGTTTGTCTATATTTATGTGTAGGTGCATCATACCTAAATCTGAGTGAGAGAGCGAAAGAGGAAGAGAGAAGAAGAGAGACAGAGAGAAACAGGGAGAAAGAGAGAGAGGGAGAGAGAGAGAGAGGGGGAGAGAGAGAGGGGGGAGAAAGAGGGAGAGAGAAATGCATGCAAAGATTAAACCATTTTAAAATCTCAAACCCCTAAAAAACATATATGCTTTAAAATATATGCCTAGCCTTCTATTCCAAAAGAAATGGAAGAGATTTCTTCTCGTTATTCAAGAAACTTTTAAAAATGTGGATGCATTTGTCAGGGATCATTTAGCATATATGATTTTTTTTAAAGCATCCCTTTAATGAAAATTACAACAAAACGTCAAGTATTTACCTGCTGAGAGTACATATGGATCTTTGCTCTGTTCTTGTGTTTTTGGGTCATTCTCAGGTCCCAGTTGCCACAAAGACTCAATGTCGTAGTATTCTCGTGCATGGCCAAAGAACAGATGCAAGACAATGTTACCTTGGGAAAGTAAAACATGAGGATGGTCAAGATACTTACTAGGCTGGTAATGATGCTACAGTCGAACCTGCTCTAACAAACACCTGTCCAAACAACAATGTCCCATTTCCCCCTCGCAATTTTTCTCTATATATTATAATGACACTGTCCAAGATATCAGTCTGTCCATGACATCATCTGCTTTTTTGCACAACAATGGGTGGCCATCTTGGGACAATTTCGACTGTACTTTTCAGAAACTAAATATCATTACATCAACAGGTAATGAACACTGTGGATAAACATGATATTACACTGGCATCGGTAAAAAAGTCAACACTAAACTGCCTGAAATTAAGAAAAATATTCTATACCTTAAACACAATTCTTTACAGTATTAGTTCCTTAAAAGCAAATAACATGGGATACAAAAGTACCCGTTTGATGGGCTAAAAACAGTAAAATAAAAAAAGAAAGTCGACAAAGAATAAAATAAGAATATTAATCAAACTGATATATATATATATATATATATATATATATATATATATATAAGTCTGTTGGGTAAGAACATACCAATGTCCATTGCACTCCAATAGTTGTCATCCAGTCCTTCAATCACCAGATGAGGATCCTCCGGCGACTTTTTCCGTTTGTGCTGAGTTCAAAGGGAGGAAAAAATTGATATAATATACATAAAGAACCTATTCGGCTTCAATATTCTTAATGCAACTATGAAGATTATAATTTGTGAAAACCAGATAAAAAAGCATACAGATGTGTCAAATACATTGGGACATCCTTCTAGAGCAAATTTTTTTGAAAGTGAAATATGCATCTTTTGCGATCATTCTTTGAATGTTTGAATTCTTCAGCAACGTGTATTCTAGGGAAGAACAGTTCAGTCCAAGTCTGTTTGCATGAAATTATACAGACCAAATACAGATACATTTTATTAAATCTACACGCACATTTATCTAACACACAAATATGTTTGGGCAAAATCTTTTATCACATTATCATTGTGTAATAAGTTGAAGTTCAAGGTGCCAATGTTTATTTAAAATAAAGAATTCAAAGAATTTGGGAAAATTTGTGTGTTTTAACTGTTTGCTTTGAACACATAACAATACTAGTGCAAATAATAACATGGGAAATGCTCTGAGAAAACCCAACAGAAGGTGACAACTTTTTTAAAATGACAGTTTTGGGCGTAAGAAAAGCTTCAGTATCTTTATGCAATTTGCACTTCATTTGGAAGCAATTTGGTCTTTCTGTAAAAAGTCATAGCACTTCAAATGATATGGGGACTTTGTGGGAAGAAAACTGCCATGAAAATTTCCCATGATGAAGCCACATAATGATGAAACAAAAGACGCATACCCCTCTTAACTTTTCTGTGACTAACTGCAATATCATCTGGCTTTAGGACGGGGGTTTTTGCTGAAAATTGGCATTCATCCATAGAAGGTAAGCAATTTCAAATTTTAGAAACATATTTTTGCCATACATTACCAAAATAATCTGGAAAAAAGAAATTAAAATACTGAATAGTTTAGTAAAATAAAAAATAAAAATAATTCAGATTTAGAAATACCTTACCTTTCCATACTTAACAAACTATATTTATGGCCGTCACCTTGGCAAAATTCAACATTTCCTACTAACTGAAAATGTTTAATGTGTCCCGCGTCCTCATATGACCGTACACAGTTGCGAGCGCCATAAAACACACTTACAAATTTTTTTTAAATCCCCCAAAACCACCACCCTCCCTTAGATGTACTTCGAGCCCCTCACAAACACTGTGAAATGAATGTTTTTGTAGTGACATTTCACCAACGCCAGTAACAGTGTTACAAGAGAGTCAAACTGAACTTTATTTATACATACAGTATACAGCCACCTTAATACATCATGTAGATTTAATCTCCTTCAATAGGCCCAACAACAGTCTTTCTTTCCCAGTTCCTGTAATCTCGCAGTGATTGAAAAGTGTACCAACTTAAACATGAAAAACATTCTTAGCCTAAAAGGCCATAAACCCAACTAGTGGGAGGATGGTGGGTGCTCTGGTGAGGTTTACTCTTTTTTTTCCTGTATAACACTTTTCTTCCTTATCTATCCACATCCTTTTTTTGTTTGTTACTCTCTATAACACCTCTAAGCCTGAACAGCACTTATATCTACCTGTGTTGCAAGTGCTACAAAACGATTTCTAAAACAAAAACATTTTTTAAAAAAACATACTGCTTCACATTCACACCAGGCACCCAGAAGTGTAAAGTAAATCGAACAGGAGTCGCCCCAAAGGAGCTCAAGTGAACAGGTCCTGCAGACTCGAGGAACCACGACTCAAAGAGCAAAGAGGAAAAAGCTAACAAGTTACCAACATGCCAGTAGGTGAAACTGGACAAGTCCTCTATGATCAAAAGTACATCAGCCAAAAACAAAAAGTACAATGCTAGGCATTGATTGCTCGGTTTTATCAAGCTGCATGGAATAGATTATTAAAAAAAACCCACATTTATCCAGTTTTGTTCTTAATTCACCTAAATAGCCAACTCTTCTCCGCAGTTCCCTTATCTTTGCCCATGTTCTACAGCAACTCAAAATACACACCACCCATAGTAGCTCCTCAAGGACAGCCTTCATATGCCGCATAGACTTTGCTGATGCCACGACCATATGGTCACAAAAGTTCGCTTCTGGCGGTATGGGTATGGTGACCACATTTTCAGCGCCAAGGTCATCCAAGAAGGTCAAAAATTCATCCAAGTCGAACACACCATTTTCTCCACCTGCAAATGCAGAAATGTAGGGCTAAATGAAAAATGAATGAATGAATAAATATCTGAATCACCCCTCAGGTATAAAACCTAAGTAGAGACGACAAGACAAGAAGTAGAGGTCAGCTGGGGGTAGGGCCTATTCTATTGTGTTAGTGGTTAAGACTGCCTCACCTTCAAACCTTGAGGACTTTCTTTACTGTACCTACGTTAAAATCCCTCAAACCATAAAGGAGCCTTTAGAGGAAGTGTCAGTCTCACTCTCTGGCACTGGCTAAAGAATCTTACAACATTTCTTTCAAGCAGATTTAAAATAGCTAGCTCACTGAGGTTTAAAATCAATAACAACCAACCCGAGTTCAAAAAGGGTCCTAAACTGTAACTAAATAATGAACCAATTCAACACAATTGAAGGGAAACAGGTATTATGTATGTGATACTATGTGAAATAAGAGAGGGAAAAACATGACAAAGAGACCATAGACCTGCATGTGAGTCTCAACCAGATTGTCTGAAAATTTTGCGCAACCCCCCCCTCCCCCCAAAAAAAACCTTTGTGGGTGTTATAAGGAAGAACATCCGAGTAACGAGCGACCACCCCAACAAACACAATAAAGAAGAGACCTAACCCTACACCCAAAAAGAACCTGCAACGGGCCTCGTGTAAAAAGGCCAAAACAAGTCCTAAATTTAAAAAAAAATAAAATTAAAAAACCACACTCCAAAACAAACAAGGAGCATATAGATCTAGATTCTAGATCTAGATCTATGGCTTACATCTACATGATTGCTATAGGGTTTGATACAATAAATGGAATTGGAATATGATGAATCCTCCATATCATATAGATTAGATCTAGTAATCTAAATATAAATCTAAATTTAGATCTAGATCTTGTAGAACAAGTGAATAAGAATAGGCCTTGAAAACTAGAAACCCGCATCCGATTCCGAACAGATCTATATCTAGATTTAGATCTAGAATCTAAATAAATAAATGCTTATTTTTACCAATATTAATATTACAGCACAACCTATGATAGGGTTTGACACAATAGAATTGGAATATGAATCCTCCATTGAGGTCTATAATGATCTATATAAATCTAGATCTAGATCTAGATTCTATTAGAACAAGAGAGTCGGACTTGAATGAATCCACACGATCTGAACAATTGAATTAGTCGACAAACGAAATTCAAAATGGCCGCTCGAGCACGAAACTGAAAGTAGATAATTTAGGTTGTCGTTCTTTTTCGTATTCGCATTTCTACTTAGGTTCCGACAATTATGTCGGAAAACGCCGACGTCGGCAGTCGGAGATGCGCGCGTCGGCGGTCGGCACGAAAACGACGGGAGAAAAAGGGGTCGCTGGCAGTCGGCCAGGCCTCCCACTACGCACATTGACTGATACAGGCGGAGCTAGCGATAGCATTGGCCAGTTCGCGATTGTCGGATTTCAGACGATTGTCGGCAAACATGCAGGTCTAAGACCAGTTAATCGTAAAGGAAATTTCTTAGGGCAAGACAAGAGATAAAAAAAAAACAACTTTAGCCCCCAATTAGGAACATATCCACATTCCGGGTTTCTAAAATGTAATAGGCCTACTTCTATAGTCAACAACATGAATCATGATAACGTCTAAAAATCTTACGTTGTAGACTGATGCTCAAAACTTTGTCTTCCCGGATTTGTTGAGCATGCAGTTCATTCTCATCCTTGTAATCATACTCTTCAATATCATTAGCCACCTCATAGTCATACCCGTGATCATTATCAACTACTTCCAACAACTGGAGGTCCTCTGCAATATTGTTATCACCCTTCACATTGTTTCCAGCTCGGACTGTACCAACACCAGAATTCACATCAAGGTCAGCCGAGTCATCACTGTCACTACTACTACTTGTCCCTTCATTCATGAGTTGCTTCTCAGAAAAGTCATTCCTGATGTCACTGAGTAGTTCTTTAAAATCAGGATCATGTGCCAATTCTTCTTTAGTAATTACATGTTTTTGTTCTTCCCCAATATTTCTATCCACAGACCCCTGTGACGAGTCACTAGAGCTAGCACAAGAAAATATTCTGGCTCTGGGGCGAAAGCACGAGTAAGCAAAACAAAGATGATACTGGTTTTTATCAATATTTGTTTGTCCTGCTAGAGTAGGCAAAGTTCTGCAGCTTCCACTTTGATGATATCGTCGTCGGGTATTGTACTGAGGCTGATACTGAGGACTGTGACGAGTAAGAGATTTCTGTTTCAGCCCTGCCTCCACCGACAAGCTTGTTTTGTTGTGACTTTGGCCTTGGCTGTGGTGATTGTCAAAAACAATTTTTTGCCCATTGAAGTTATCAAAAAGCACAGAGCACACACGGCAAATGTTTCGTGTCGTTGTACACGACACTAAACGGTGACAAAGTAACTTTCGTGTTGCCATTGTATTACACTCGTTGATCGCCTCCCTGACCTCACATATAAAACACACTCTACTTTCGTTTTCCAGCGATAGATTCTAAATCCGGAAGTAGCCTAACAAGTTTCTGAAGCTGGAAACTTGCGGCTAGCTGCAGCCCCGTCAGCCAGAAGCTGATTGGCTGCGGTAGGCCAGTGGTAAATATTGTGTTGGGCCTATGATTCCAGTTTTAGCAGTTTGGAAACTTCTGAAACAGTGCTGTA
>NW_004797679.1:0-1084 GCF_000002075.1 Aplysia californica
GAGAGAGAGAGAGAGAGAGAGAGACAGAGAGAGAGAGCGAGAGAGAGAGAGAGAGAGAGAGAGAGAGAGAAATAGAGAATAGAGAGACGGATAGAGTAGTTTGCGAAGAGGTGGGGCAGTTGAAGGAAGCGATTAGAAAAAAAAAGCTTGTTAGCAAGCATGAGCTGGGGCAAAATATATCTTAGCACAATTTTCGCTACTGAGACAGCCCAGATACCTTTGGGACATAATATAACACAAACAAAAACATCCCCCTCCGCTCCCTTTTCATCCTTCCCTCTTTTCCTCTTGGCACCCACTTTCAGAAGCCATGTCTCTAGAAAAATTCCCGTTTCCTGACAAACGCTAATAAGCTTGTCGCGTACACTGAAAAGACGTAAATATTCCCCGTGTTTCTTCTCGCCACTGGTGACCCAGTATAGAAACGCCCCAGCTGCTGGGTTGTGTTGCATGCAAGGTTTCGCTCTCCGCCATTGTGCGCAAAAGACGTGAGTTCGATTCAAAAGTGGGGAAATTGTATTAACAAGCACAGTCAATGTTATTCCAGATGGCCACCCATTGTCAAGGAGAAAGGTGGTCGTCTTAGAGGATCTTGAGGAGTATCATTATAGTATAAAAATTACAATTATTTATTTATCTGTTTATTTTCCCGTGGTATATTATTATTATTTTTAATTTTCTTTTTCTTTTTTGTTTTTTTGTTTTTTTTTGTTTTTTTTTTGGGGGGGGGGTCCTTTGTTTAGGTGATAGTCTTAGACAGATAGCTGTTGGAGCAGATTCGACTGTTGTCCGTGTGTCCGTAGTCTTGGTTCATCCAACACAGTTCTAGAAGGTTCTGGCAGCAGGACTGAAGGAACCCGCTTCCTGACGATCTAAATTGTGTCAGTGGGGGAGTAAAACACTTAAAAATCAACCAGCAGACACTTAACAGTAGACGGCGCCACGTGTAAAGTCCCTATTTACCGTTTCCCCTCCTGATCTTATTTCTGTGTTATGGTCCCTGTTGGGTCGTTCTGCTTGCCTCAGACGTCATGTAGATGCCCAGGCGGGGGAGTTGGGGAGCCGGGGAGTGGGTGGGGGGTGG
>NW_004797679.1:1184-2407 GCF_000002075.1 Aplysia californica
ATGGGAGAATTGGGGGTTGCGGGTGGGATGGAAAAAAGAGAATGGGAGAGTGTGGGAATGAGGGAGCTGCTGAAAGGAAAGAGGAGATTGGGGGGTTGAGGGGTTAGGGGAAGGGATATTTGCGAGATGGGGCATCTCTCATCACTTTAGAAATATTTGTCTTTACTTTACGCCCGTCTGGTCAGCTGAGTAGGCCCATCCCCCTTTCTTTACACCCAACTCTGAAAGAGAAATCTGTCGTACCCGAATAACAAAAGATCATGTCGACAAAAATGATCTGATTGTTGTTGAAGATTTTGGCTCCAAACGTCTCGATTTTCCTGGAACACTACATAAACTGTTGGGAGAAATCCTATTCAACTCTTTTGGAACGGAAAGGTGACCTGGATCCGTTCCGAGTGAGGTAAGACAAGCGTCCCCCAGGACTTCTCACGTCTTCGGCAGTGCTCTCGGGCTAGTGGGTTGGGCACAACAGGCAATTTCTTGTTTCGGAGAACGAGGGGCTTGCGAGCGACTCGATATGTCCAGCGATGTAAGACGTAATGAACAGATTCGTGACAAGGGGAGTTTGCTGAGATGAGAGGGGTAGGGTTAAAGAAGATTTTTAAAAAAGGGGGGGGGGGGTTGCCAAGCTGAGAGCGGAAGGGTTGGAACGTTGGGGGAAGGGAGGTGCCAAGATAACTGTTACTTTGGTGTGAGTTCAAAGCCGTTAGAAGACCATTGATTGAAATGTAATGGTTACGATTTTCGCCAGGTGCTCGAAGACGACGTGAGTTCGAAAATTTTAATAAGTGTAAATGTTTTTTACGCCCACATCGACACAATTTAAATAATTTATTTAAGAGACGTACTTCGATCCTGTCTGTCTGGGCCAATACGGATCCACTGTCTTAGCAGAGAGACCGATATACTCAATAACAGTTTTCCCTTACAAGAACTGAACTCAGGGCTTCTGTGTCTGACGACAAAGCGCCTCACCACTACACCATACACTCTGTTAGAGGTGAGTTCGGTTTCAGAGTGGGGAAGCTATTTGTGTTGAGTATTTTCGTCAGCCTGTTGGGACGTTTTATTTTACTCAGCACAGGCTGACTCTGACAGGCAGGGTCAAAGCAGTATGCCTTCAAAACTATCCAAATTTTGTCGAGTTCTTATTTTTTGTTCAATTTTCTTCTTCTTCTTCTTCCCTTTTTTGTTTAAAAATGAGGGGTTTTTTAAGGAGG
>NW_004797679.1:2661-3803 GCF_000002075.1 Aplysia californica
GAGGAGGTTTTCTGGGGGGCTGGGGGTGGGGGGTGGGGTGGAGGTGGCGTGGATATGTTGCACCAAAAAAAGGTACAGCACTAATTGTTTTTCTCTGTATGCAAACGTTCGTGTCCCACTCAGTCTAGAGGTGGTACAGGAAGACGCCCACGAAGACAGTTTACTAATTAACGCAATTAGGAAGAGACAAATGCAGTTTCTTGGATACTTGATTGACATAAAGGTCCTTAACATTCTGTTTTCCCTGAAAGAATAGAAGGAACACCAGGCAGGGATAACCCCCGAGCAACTTACTTGGAAAACCTTAACAGATGAGTTGTGATTGTTATTACTACTGTTGCTATTGTTGTTGTTGTTGTTGTTGTTGTTGTTGTTGTTGTTGTAGCTGTTATTGTTGTTGTTATTACTGCTGTTGTTGTTTTTGTTGTTGTTGCTCTTGTTGTTGTTGATGGTGGTTGTGGTGGTGGCAATTATGTTGATGGTACCGGTCTTTTCGCCGATGTCCGTTTCAGATCTAGCACTATATAATTATTCTGTAGCTTCTGGAGAGTTGAATTTTGTGTAATTCTTCATTCAATCTATTTATAGCTCCCCTCCTCCCACGTACACACATTTGCTCAAACAACTGATAGAAAGGATGAGGCTGGGGTAGAGGATAGACAGGACTACAGGGTTTACCTGATAAAAATCATCCCAGGCACACCAACGAAAATAACTACGACGACGACAACAACAACAACAACAACAACAACAACAGCAACAACAACAACAGCAACAACAACAACAACATCAACATCAACAGCAACAACAACCAATGAGTCCAAGTCGCCGTACAGTCAGTTTTCAGATGTGCCAGTTTGCTGCATCTTTCGTACCGTCGAGCTCTTGCAAATTGATCGTGGGTCGTGCTAAGTCTAAGGAAAACTCGCTCAAATGAAATTAGTTGAATCGATCCTCTGGGTAGGTGCAACGCGCTGAACAGTCCTGACATTTTTTTGTTTTGTTTTAATGGCACGTGAAGCAGACGGGGCCATAATGACCATTAGGTGAACATTAATGGTTTTCTTAGCTTATTTTTTCCTTCTTTTTTTAAAGTTTAAAGAGAATATATTTATTTTAATTTTGTTTTCCGTTTTTAAGTT
>NW_004797679.1:5374-5797 GCF_000002075.1 Aplysia californica
TTTAACATTGAGCGTCCCACGTGGGCTTCATCAACCACTACCTCATTTGATTTCTTTTCCTTCCACGATACTCTTACCAGTCTCCCAAGAAACCACATTCATGTAGCTTCTATTTTGACTATGGCTATACGTTCCTTAAAGTTGACTCTTTGCATCGTGCGCGTGTTGTTCCACCGTTGTCGTTTCACTGATGTTCTTTATAACAGATTCTGAAGCAACAGTGGTCGGCCATGCGTCTGCCTTTTCTTATTTGATGATGGTTCAAGTAATTTGCTATACTGATTGTTCACTGCAAACCAAACTGTGACTTACTCCTCATTCAAAGAAACAAACAAAACAAACAAAACAAAACAAACAACATAAAGAACAAGAATAGCATTGTAATAATAATATTAATAATGGTGATAATAATAAAAATAATGA
>NW_004797679.1:5897-6485 GCF_000002075.1 Aplysia californica
GGGGGGGGGTCATGGCGTAGACAAAAATAGTACAATTCTGAGAGGTTGTGGGAGGAACGAGAGCCTTAATGTCTGGGTGTCAACATTCAGCTGGGGTCTCCGCCAACCCACATCTGACGTTTTGATTTTTTATATTTTTTAAACAAATTATTTGAAAAGTTGGACGGTAATAGGTGTGACCGTAGCGGTGAGTGGTGGGGCGGGGGAAAGCAGAAAAGGGGAAGGTGTAAAAGAGGGGGGCGGCGGCGGTGCCAATGCTGGAAAAATGGGTGTGGGAAAATATGTTCAGACAAGAAATATTATAATAAAGCGGGCCTCCAGTAATAATTTGAATTCGAACAGGAAGACTATGATTCATCATCATCATCATCATCATCCAGTGCCAGATCTGCGACAGACATCAGTGATCATGGTTTTTCCATTCATTCCTTTGCTCGGGTGCTCTCAAAAAGCTACTTTTCCCTGATCTTTCCCTGTTACCCCTTTGTTTAGGTTCCCTAAGTATGTTGTTCTCGGCCTTCCCCTGCCTCGCTTGCCTTCAATTTTGTCAGTGAGAGCTAGATGTTCAAGACCCTTATGTCTATTCAG
>NW_004797679.1:8377-12236 GCF_000002075.1 Aplysia californica
ACTTTATAGACCTAGGTGTACTTTTCTTCATGCGACGTTTTGAGGGGGAATAACTTTAGTAGGCCCGTCATAGCATTGTAGGCCGTCCATCTTAAAATGAAACAGCCTTTTGAGAATAACTTTGTAAACAGAAAACACCAGTCGGTTCAAAATTTTGACACTGAGCATGTACTTGTCTGTCTTGATACGTCCAAAAAAAAAAAGGTTTGCATCCTACTATAAATAAAAAATATTATTAAATTCTCTTTGTCTTTGTTAATTAGGGTGAGATTTAAGCTGAATTATAATACACCTATTCCTATGAGCCAAACTTGAAGTACTGATATGCGAAAGAAACACATTTTCTTGCGATTGACAGTCAAGACGGTCACAATAGTGGCGTCGGTGGCCTAGTGGTTAGGCTCTCGGACTCGCAACCGTAAGGTCGTGGGTTCGAATCCCGTCAGGGGCCCGACGTTGTGTCCTTGGGAAAGGCACTTTGCACAACTTTTCCTCACTTCACCCAGGTGGAAATGGGTACTCGGCTATAGACAGTGAACGATCTTGTCAGTTTGATAGTGTTTGAGCGCGTGAAATTCGCAGCTCGCACTGTATGCTTCCACGGAAGCCGAGAATGTTTCAGAGTGTTCTCAAAGGGTCTGCTGGGGTAATAATAGGTGTAAAGCGCATAGAGCAATTACAATAGCATTATCCCTAGAGTGCCATAGATATGGAACAGACCAAGTGACAGTGTCTATTATGTTTACTTACTGACTGTTAGAAAGTGGGACCAGAGAGGGTTTACAGTATTACTGTAAACTCTCTGGTGGGACTGCACTGTAAGTAAGCTAACTTTTGGTTGCTGCTCTAAAGACGTAAAAAGGTCCTTCGGGATAATTGACTTTCGATATGGTGCTACAACTTTGGAAAAAAATTACACGAAGAGTTATACTGAGTTTATTTCATTTTTAAAATCTCCTAGTCCAACTCAATGGTGTTAAAAGCCTATCTAAAATAAACGACCGTTTCATTTTTTAAATGGACGGCCTATAGTGGTTTCTTTTGGATCCGGAAATGATTGTAAAAAGTATAATATTAATAAATGTTTTTGGAGGGCATCATATATGTTTTAAAACCGTTAGAGACCCCAGCACTTCGACTCTGCCTGTTAGGGGCCAATCCCGGATGTGCGTTAAAAATCCCACCCTTTCCGTTATTCCCACAGAAAGACAGAGATGTTATACATGTAATAATAATAATAATAGTAATGGAGGCTGCTCTGTGGGCGGCATCCCATGCCTGATAGAACAAGCCCTCTCTCGCTGTGGCACCATGGTCAACTTACGCCATGCGTGCCTGACTATCGTCCTGAAAGCTAGATTAGGCAAGATGGTTTTTATTCCTTAAGTCATTGAGATTAGACAAGCCAATTAGTAGAAACTACGTTTGTTGTAAGGGCTTTGGCCGAAAGATGTACGCGTATTTTCGCCCTGGCCACAGGGTTAGTTCAAAATAAGGAGATTAAGAAAACACTATTAATGAAGGGGGTCAAATAAAAAAACAGGATAAGTACAGTTTTAGATTTGTTAAAATCAGGGTACCAGTCCTTAACCTACGACAACACTAGTAGAATATCCATAGTAATTCAACCAAGTGAAAAAAAACAACCCAACTAATAAGTAATTTACAAACCGTATTTTTATAAACAGTAAAAAGTAAAGTTGTTCTCGCATCCGGTCCGGACGTTGGGAATTGCCTTGTTAGTGAGACAACTTCCTGGGCCTTCGGCACATTGTGGTAGGGGGCCAGTTCCTTTCCACGCCGCCTTTACTTCCCCAACTCGAAGTCAGGTATCGAGTGTCGAGCCCCGACTTTCCGCTTTGGACACGAGCGCACTGACCGCTCCGCTACTATAAAAGTAAACCACGTTAAAAACATACCAGATCCATTGCAAACATTTTGTTTGGAATAGGTTAAGTCGTTGTAAGATTAAAGTCACTTGGGTTGGGTTTTTTTTTCATTTTTGCCTTTTTCTTGACCATTCAAATACTTTTTACAAATCTGATTTCGAAATGACATAATTAAACCATTATTTTTACTGTTGCGGGGAATATTTTTCTAAAACGTATACCTCTCATACGTTATGACGTGCATAACCTTCTTTGTTTTATAAATCACACACACTGTCAAACCGATTCGAATTTTTCACTTCGTAGTTTACCACGAGCGCCAAGCCTTTTTTTCTTAATTTATCCGGTTTCTGAAAGTTGCTGAGGTTGCTTGAATTTATGATAAAGAAGGCAACACTGATAATTAATATGCGAATCCCTCCTGATGAGATTTTAAACTTGCTTTGAATAAAACATTTTCTATTGAGCAGCATTTCCCTGTCTAAAAACGTCACGTTTGCCGACTTGTGATATATTCAACTGGTTCGGTTTGGTATGAAATTGTGTATATTAATACCCCATTCATCACGACAAAATTGTAATCTTTTTCAGAAGAAGGATCCCCGAACTCAGCTTTCATCTTGTGCTGTGGTACGTTAATGAGACGGGTTTTAATGCCCCATTTATCACTACAACGTTTTTTAAAGAGGAGGAGCTTCCGAATTAAACTTCCATCTCCGATAGGATTGAGCGACGCAGATGGAGAGCCTTTTGGTTTAGTTTGGTAAAGGTTTTACGGCGCTGGCTACTACATAAAGTCATATGAGCGCGCGAGACGCAAGTTAGTAATGTTTACTGTACATGTACATGTAGTTCCTAACACGGCGTGGTTTTACTTTGCAAGTTGAGATAGCTGAAATATCTAAATTATATAGCAAAAGTTAGTTACAAAATTTAGCAATTTACATTTCTACAATAACAAATACGCTGTATTTACATTTTTGAGTAACGACCAATGGTCTGGAGAGCCTTGAAACCTCCACAAATATCCAAACGCTAAGAACAACTCAACAGGGATTCGAACTGGATCATTCTCACCATACTCCACCATGATACCAAATAGATTTACAGCTCCCCCCCCCCCTCGTCCCCCCTCACCCCACCCTCTGTCAGATGACTTTCGGCTGAAACCAATCTAATTAAAACCTTTAGAACATAATACGTAGCTGCTGTTATTAATACGCACTATCCTCACTATACTCTCCTTTGTTACACAAACGGGTAAGTTGAACTAATGAGAGATCTCAGGAGCAGCCAGGCCATGATGGGAGAAGGCCATCTTATCCATCAGCTGGCGTGTCCCCGACTGTCTGAACTGCCCAGGAAAACAGGTTCCGAGGCTTAAGGTTTACTATTGATTAAAAGTTAACACGCTCATAGCTAGCTGAACTAATTGCTAGAACTTCACCTGTTTTTTTATGTTTCTTGTTTAATATCGCCATACAACGGATACGTTAAAAAAATAAATAAATAAAGGTCGGGAAAACAGTGTTATGGAACGTAAGAATGAAAGACAGAAGGAACTAAGGATGGAGAGAAGAGGCAGCAGAAGAAAAGAAGGCATGAAAGAAAGAACAAAGGCAACAAAAAAAGAGGAAAGAAGACATTAAAAGAGAAAAGACAGAAGAAAGGTGGAGAAGTGGGACGTTATCAAGAAAGTAAAGAATAGCAGAGTGAAAAGAGGAACGAATGAAGAAAATGATAAAAGAAAGAAAGGCGAAGAGAAAAAAAGGAAAGAAGAAAGGGGAAAATAGAAAAAGAGGAATGAAAGAAGTTACGAAAACGGAAGAAAAAATATAAGAAAATAAATAAGCGTTCTGTTTTCGAAAGCACACATTTAATCTGTACATATTATGAGCGTAGATGTTCTTGTACGTAACAATTTCATTGTGAAATTGGTCGTATTGTGGGTTGGTGAAAGTGGGTTTGCT
>NW_004797679.1:12482-15287 GCF_000002075.1 Aplysia californica
CCACTCACCCCCCCCCCCCCAACCGTCTTAAAGGACAGGTGCCCCTTCTCTGGAATCTCCAGACATCCGTGACAAAGTTCCCCAGTCAGAGACGTCAACAGCAAGGGACATCTCTCACGTACTTTCAGCGCTAGTGGCCAGAATTGAAATTCTTAGTTTTCAAACAAAGTTCTTTTTTACTCCCTCTCGGAATGTCATAATTGGGAAACGAAACACGCTTGGATTCGGGGATTTTCTGTGTACAAACGACTGACCAAAAAGGTCTCTCTCCGTCCCAATGAGATTACATTAACGACCTCACAAATACGGCGCTCGGAAGTCGTACTAAGGAGGTCCGTCCAAAGTCGTGGGTTAGTCCTGTTTGCTGAGACCACGTGGGCTCTACGTCACTGGGTGATACAAAGCTCTTGAAATTGCTATCACCCTTTTCGTCCCTCCTCCCCCGCGCAAATTGATTTTTTCAACACTAATAGTTGTTTTACTAAGTCCTCGCACTCTGGAGCTATACGTCGCTAGGCTTTTCCAGTGGTTCTTCTATAATCATTAATGTCGTCAAATCAGTCGTTCTGTTCTAATCATGTCTCCTTTATAGAGGGAAATAATTAGTAAAGAACAACTGGCAAATCTTTAAAAACTTTAAGTAGAGTGTAACGGGGCACTTTCGAAAACAGTTTCTCTGTTGAATCTGCTAACAAATGGTGTAATATACTCATGGCATTTCCTTAGCGCGAAATAATGTTTTGAGTGAAGTGGCGTGGGCGAGTTGAAAAGTGGTTAAATTAGGGTGCCTAAATGTGACAGACCTTTGCCCTTTCGGCACTATTGCAGAGATTGTGTTCTTAAACACTCAAATAATCAGGCCTCTTCTAGCAATCAGCAATACAACTAGCGATGAGCGCCAACATTAGGTCGAACAGCATGACGTTCATTATTTTCCCCACAGACTCCACTCCTGGTGTGTGTAATGAGTGCTTTCACTGACAATTACGTTTTATAAACATGTTTTGTTCGCAAATTATGTCCACACAACCTACTTGACTCAGCTGGCGGGCTCTTCGACACTGCTTGTTAGGGCCATCCACGGCTGTGTGGGAGTATATCCCAGAAGGAAGACCGGGATAATAATAGATAGCGTTTGTATGGCGCATACCCTCCGCTCTACAGCAAGCTCTATGCGCTCTACACAGATATCCAACTACCCCAGCAGACCATAGAACACTCTGAAACATTCTCAGCTTCCCGAGAAGCATACAGTGCAAGCAGTTGATTAAGCGCTCAAACTCTAACGAACTGAGAAGATATTTCGCTGTCTACAGCTGGGTATTCATTCCCATCTGGGTGAAGTGAGGAAAATTCGTGTAAAGTGCCTCTGCCATGGACGCAACGTCGGGCCCCTGACGGGATTCGAACCGACGACCTTATGGTTGTGAGTCCGAGAGCCTAACCATTTGGCCACCGGCGCTAAATGAGTAAAGAAATACCTTACATCCGAGTCCAACATGAAAATGTTATCACAGATCCGATCAATTACTTCGAGAACGCCAGGTTTTATTATTTTGTAAAATGTCATTCTTTTTTTACGAGCAAAAAAGGGGATTGTAATTTGAGATACCAGGGCTTATAATGTGGTGCAGATAGAAATGACTTTTTAGAAAATGATATATTTTCTTTCATTGCCTTCTCATGTTTACGATACATTTAATACGTTTGCTTTCTTCTCAATGTTCTTGGCATGAAACCAGGCGCTGTGCACGTAAAAGGCAAGAGTTCGATACCAACGTGGGGGCGTTAATGTACACCCCCCCCCCCCAACAATTTAGCATGTCTATAGGAATACTGTACCCATCCCATACTAGACTGGCTTGAGCTGACAAGAATTGAAACAACCCTTTTCCAAAATAAAATAAATTGGGTTGAAGGGGGCGCAAAGCATTTACAATTACTTTTCAGACGTGGAGTCGGGAGTGAGTCGGCGATCAAAAGTACCAGTGTTTACAAAGCGACAAATAAATAACCCATGAGAAGAAGCCACTGACTATTTCCTCATGTCCCTAAAACATAAACACACAGAGACATATTTACTCTCAGTGGAAATCGTCTTGTCACGCAATATCTAAGGTTTCTCAGGGAAGACTTTTGTATCAGACAAGAAAATCAACGAAAAAAAAAACGAAAAAAAGAAAGAAAAAAGAACAGGAACGCTAAGATGTTGAAATTATGTGGGAAGCAGAAATTTTAGGGACAGAAAATTGGTGGGAGGAGGAACTTCCGGCTAGAAAAAGACGATTACAGGGGACGTCTGGTGTGGGGGTGAGCGAATTCAAATGAGCCCAATTTCCGTAAGAATTTGCCCCAAAATGTACCCAGTTGGCTTGGTGGGATCGATTTTAATGTTAATAAAACAGACCAATGTGATGCATAAACAGATGTAAACTGGATCTCCTTTGTTCTGACTGGCTTCACGTCTGTCAGATGTCTCGTTTATGGCAACCAGTGTCTACGGTGTAGTGGCTAATGCGCTTCGCTGTCGCACACAAGAGATCAGAGTTCGATTCCCGAGTGTGGAGAATTTTTCTTTTTTAATGAAGTGTCTCGGTCTTTCTGGAGGGATGTTGTATCCCTCTCATCCCAATTTGATCCTTATTAGCAGGGTTGAAAGCCGCCTCCTAGGTTATCTAAATGGTGTTGTTAAGGCTTAAATTGCAGTTCAATGGGAGAAAGAAACGGACTGATATATGATTATTATGAATATTAAAATATGATTATTATTGTTATCATTATATTATGACTATGATTATTATGATT
>NW_004797679.1:15517-19390 GCF_000002075.1 Aplysia californica
TATTGTTATTACTATTATTAATAAGAAATATATTTCACGTGTCCCTTTTTCTTTATTTTTTAAAACTATCCTTTCGTGTGTTATCAAGTTTGCCTTTTTGTTCGTTTTCCTTCTGATTAATTTCAAGTGTAAATTTGTGAGAATTTCTGAGGGTACATTTACTCGTATGCTCGTTATATAATATGTATCGCCGCTTGCGCGTGTGTGTGTGTGTGTGTGTGTGTGTGTGTGTTCGTGATCCCATTTGTGTATGTAGGTGTGTGTGTGCATAGGTGTGTGTGTGATGTTCGTGTGAGTGTATGTGTTCCTCTCAATAATAAAAGCGCTAAAAAAACGTCATTATTAAATCCCCTGCTTTCTGAAGACGCAAGAAAAGAACAACAGCCTCTAAAAATATTATGTCTAAGGTTTTTCAACAAAGGAAGTCAACTAAGGTGGAGATTATAAACAAAAAAATCAAGCTACTTAAGTACGTTTCGCCCCTCCCCCCTTTCATACAAAAACACAGACACCCACACGGCTACCTCATGGACACAAGAAAAGGTCAGACCTGCGGGAAAATCACAAAGAGACTCGCTGTAAAAATATCAGAAGAAGGAGCTAACACAGTGGACTCATAATGGAAACGTTAAAAATTAAATATCCCGTTTTCTTAAAGGTTCTGTACTCAAGTACTGGAGGAACGAATCGATTTCGGAAAAGAAAAGTCTGCACACCGCCTTGCGTTTGCTTTCTGCGAGATAGGCAACTTTGTATATATGCAGGGCTGCACAAACATTGAATCGTTTGATCACCATCATGTCCTCATCGGCCCCCGTGGGGAAGAAAGAAAGCTGTGTACTTACGATGGAAGCTGTCATTGAGGCAGCAAATTAAAAGTTAACCACAGCTCCGTCGTTGTCAAAAGCAGGACGTGGATGTGACACGTGGAGCGTTTTGTTGAAACAGTTAGGACAATATTGTATACACTTAAATATTAAATATTCCCTCACAGTTGGCTTTTAACAGAATTCTCTAGCTCTGGGCCTAGACTCAAGCCGGTGGCATTTACCGCGTTAATTTTGTAGTCAGTTTGTTTGAAAGTACGGCGTGTACTCTTTTTTTGTTTCAACGCGCTTACGCAACTAATTTTAAGGATAGCGGTTTCTGCAGTTGCCGCTCTTCATGAGGTTGTTGTTGTTGTTGTTGTTGTTGTTGTTGTTGTTGTTGTTGTTGTTGCTGTTGTTGTTGTTTCTTCTGTTGTGGTTGTTGTTGTTGTTGATGATGATGATGATGATGATGATGATGATGAGGAGGAGGAGGAGGAGGAGGAGGAGGAGAAGGAGACCGGGGGAGAGCTACAGCTATCGAGCACAGTTCGAGGAAAGGACACTAGTTCTCACAAAAGTCAGTACATAGAACGACCTATCGTCTCTGATAACTGCATGGAAAATGTTGTCGACTATTAATTTTTTTTCACCAAAAACGTTCGTTTGTTTAGTATAGGGTTTTACGGCGCTCGCAACTGCATAAGGTCATATGAGCGCGCGGGACACACCTAATACTTTTTCGTTGGTAGGAAATTTTGAATTTTGCCCGGGTGGCGGCCGAAGCCTACACTTATCGATTTTAGACCACCAAGGGATCTTTAACGTGCGCAACTTGCACATGGGCCCTCCTAGATTTTCGCCCTTGTCCGAGAAGGCTAGGTGTAGATCTTTCCTACCAGAAGATCAGGGGTGTGGCAGAAAGACAGCAGTTAGGAGGAGCCAAGGAGTAGCAGTAGAAAGGCTGCAGAAAGAGTCAGGAGCCCAGAGGAGGGGGCAAAGGAGGTGAGGGGGTGGGGGCAGAAAGTGGAAATGAAAGCAGACAACAGAACATTGTTAGAGATCAGGAAAGGATGTGAAAGGAGACAATTTTAGAGAAGAAAATGTTTTGGTCGCTACACGGAATCGAACCCGGGACCTTTGAATGAGAGGCCAACACCTTAACCTCTAGGCCACGAGAGCCCCCGAAAAAACGTTCATTAAGGCAGACACAAAATAAAAGGTGATAACAATAATAATTTATTATGAGCTTAATTACAGTGTACCTGCGTCTGTAGTGGTTAGGGGCTTCCATGTCGCACTCAGGAGACCCGAGTGCGATTGCAGAGAGATGGCTATTTTTATCGAGTATCTTGATCTTTATGTTGGGGTAAATTATCTCTCTCAGCCTGGGTCGGCCCTGACAGGTAAGGTCGGAAGCTCGTCTCCTAAATATCTTATTTGTATTGATGGGGGTGCAAACAAATCTACATCAGCTCCTGTTGCTACTTGAATGTAGGCTTCACGCACTTCACAACATTATATTGAGATAAAAAGTACCTCTTATGTCAACGTTTATGTAATGTTAGAGGGATCCAACCAACGGTGTAGGGACAACATGTCGTGACCTTCTCCTTTCCGCGCTATGCACTGGGCATTTCACTCAATGGTCCTGTATCGTCATGGAATGGACGATATGCTCACCACTCCACGGTACGCACGCTAGTTTGAACGTGAGTGAGGCCTGCAGAGGAAAGACGCTCCTCAGAGTCCTCGTGAGTTTCCCCAAAATAGCGGCTCTTGGAATAGAATGACGTGACAAGAATGGAAACCTTAGCGGGGTGTTATGATCGGTGTATCTGATTCGACACTTTAAGGGCGTAGTGGACACGTATGTCCGATAGGGAGTAGACCAAAGGAAATGTCCCAGCCCATTTTAAATCATATTACGCAAATCAGACACACGAATTCGCACATGTCTTAGTGTCTTGACTGCCTTTCTACGTGGTGTTGGATAAAGAAAACAGAACAAAATAAATATATTTGAGAAGAAGAAAGTCGTGCTTCCTTCTTAAAATGCCCTGAAACATTCCGTTTTTAAGCGCTGTGCATGCTCGGTGAGATGATTAAAGGGTAGGCTCTTTGATGTCGGATGCTGAATGCGTGAGTTCGATCCCAAGTTGGGAGTTTATTATATTGAAATTTTCCGTAAATCTGCTGGAACGCTATGTGCCAGCGAAAAGAAAGAAAAACACATTTTAGAATTTCAATAATGTGTAGCACAATGCCTGAGATACAAGCAGTGTGGAAGCAAAGTGAAAGCAGTCAAAGATGGCGGCGACGTATGAATTACACTTCAACTTGTTTGAACTGTTGTAGCGTCGTGGTGTCGTGGCATATGTGCGCATGCGTACTCACAGCCTGTCGGGAAGGAACAATCACCCCGTTTTCAGAACAATGACCTCCTCGATGACTTGTAGAAAACGTTATCACTGATGTTGTAATTTTTTTAAAACCTCATTGTAACTTTTATAAAATACAAAGAGCAATGTCTCGAAATGTGCCATTCCCCCCTTTATTCTACTTTCCTCCCACAACGAAAAAACCCTCAACAAATGACAAAAACATTTCGAAGCTACAATATCTGCTCACGCCCCAACCCTGGCGATGGAACATGATATGTATACATATATTATATGTCAAAGGTTATTCCATCCCGCATCTGTTTTGCAAATGCGTTATGGTTACTGGTTGGCCTAATTCCAGATAATAAAATAACCGGGTCGCACAGAACAGAGTGCTTTAAGGGTAAAAAACCCTACAGACACAATTAAGTTATTTATCTTTACAAAGGAAATTAAATGGATCTATTCTCAGCTTTTGAAACTATAAAGAGCATGGTTTGGAAAAGTTCATAGTTTCAGATCCCGTCTAACCTACATGTGTGTCTAGTTTTTTTCCTCTGTATCTATCTGTTGATCTGTGTATTTCTCTCTTTATCTCCTGCTGCTTCTCTGTATTTTTCTCTCTGCTCTGTTTCTCTTTTCCTCTTCCTCTCCGTCTGCCCCTTTCTTCCCTTCCTCCCACC
>NW_004797679.1:19609-23057 GCF_000002075.1 Aplysia californica
TCTCTCTCTCTCTCTCTCTCTCTCCCTTTTCTCCATCGACCACCCAAAAGCAGACGTTCAAAAAATTAGAGCATAAACGAAAATAGTTAATCTTCTTAAAAGTACCACAACTAGAATTAAAATGTCCCAATACGCCAACCAGATCCAGTTACATAAAGCAGAAGTGTTGATCAAGTTTTCAAAATGAACTGAAATTGAATCTTGAATGACAACATTCTATTCTAGGCATGTGCCAATGTAGTAGAGAGCAGATTAGAAGAAAGGAACGTAAGAAAGATCTTTTTAAAAAAATCATTGTGGGGCGCACTTTAAACAGGCACGGTGCATTCTCCTAAATGAAGGTAGAACTATTTTTAGACGCCATATTTATTTGCTGATCTAACTCTCTCTCTCTCTCTCTCTCTCTCTCTCTCTCTCTCTCTCTCTCTTGCCTTTCTTTCTCTCTCTCTCTTTCTGTCTTTCTTTCTCTCTTCCTCTCCCTCCCTCCTCCCCCTCTCCCTCCTTCATTTTCTCTCACATTCTCATAGACATACATAAACGCACAGGCTTAAAACAAATACACACACACACCCGCGTAAACCCCCACATGTAATGAAAGCATCAGACAAGAAAGAATCACAAACACATCGTCAAAGAGTTTAATTTAAAAGGAAGTCGCGATCAGGGTTAGCTTTTTACCCGAGTCAACTAGGTCCACAGACAGACGAATGGAGAAAAAAAATCACGGTAAATACCGTTGACGCATTGGTCATACTTTGTTCACAACATTACATAGACTATACCTGGGGTTGGCAACTGTTTTGGATTGAGAGCCATTTCGATTCGGCCAAAAGCCGCAAATAGCGCACTTGGTAGCAGTCTAAATTAAGAAAATACAAATTAAAAACTGTATTTTAAGTATAATATATCAATTTTTGAAAAATTCAGCAAGCAAAACTATCGTTCGAACTTCGCTACGAAAATCTAATCTTGGCTCTAGTATTTTGACAAACGCGATAATTTCTGCGGAAATTGATAGATTTCCTGTTTGAAAAAATCCTCCAAATTGGGTTTCCGCGAGTCTCACAAAAGTCTTTGAACATCCGCATTTGGCCCACTCACTGTCGTAGCTTGCTCACCCCCCTGGTCTATGCATTATGTGTGAACACTGTCGGGATACGTGACTGTATACACGCGTGGTGTGGTGTGTCCACTGTCAGGATACGTGACCGTATATACGCGTGGTGTGGTGTGTCCACTGTCAGGATACGTGACCGTATACACGCGTGGTGTGGTGTGTCCACTGTCAGGATACGTGACCGTATACACGTGTGGTGTGTCCACTGTCGGGATACGTGACCATATACACGCGTGGTGTGTCCACTGTCAGGATACGTGACCGTATACACGTGTGGTGTGTCCACTGTCAGGATACGTGACCGTATACACGCGTGGTGTGGTGTGACCACTGTCGGGATACGTGACCATATACACGTGTGGTGTGTCCACTGTCGGGATACGTGACCATATACACGCGTAGTGTGTCCACTGTCGGGATACGTGACCATATACACGCGTGGTGTGTCCACTGTCGGGATACGTGACCATATACACGCGTGGTGTGTCCACTGTCGGGATACTTGACCGTATACACGTGTGGTGTGTCCACTGTCGGGATACGTGACCGTATACACGCGTGGTGTGGCCATTGTCGTGTGAGCCGTCCTCGGGGAATTGCTGAAAGGCGGTTCGTTAGTTTTAGTTTTAATAAGGTTTTACGGCGCTCACAACTGCATAACGTCGTATGAGCGCCAAGGGGCGAATGTCAACAAATAAGTCCAAATGGGGAATCAGGCTTACTCTGCTCACCTCTCTAGCCTCAACAGCACAAAATCTGCTTCGACTATCAAGGCACCCCGGAAATAGCAGTTCACAAGAAAGTGACAAACATGCAAAAGAAGTCGAGGAAAAATGACTATAGTAAGTATTAGGAAAGAAAAGGCAGCAGTTCCCCCTATGTTGTTCCGGCACAGTATGAGCATGACTATGATAAATCAGCCCATTTACATTTCTTCTGTGCATAAAAACAAATTAATATCCCCCCTTTGGGAATGGCCTAAAGAAAGGCGGTTCCTAGAAAAAGAGATAAGTCGTATGTTGATCACTTTTCAAATTAACTTAGCCCAAAATTCTGATTGTATATTAAAAAAAAAAAAAAATGAAGTGCAGTTTCTTAATCTGAGCTATCCGTTCCATGAGCTAAAAAATTGTCGAAATTCAAATTCTAAAAGTTTAAAAAGCAAGAAAGATACGTTTATTATGCGGGTACATTATTGTTCAAAGAACTCAACATTTTTTAGTCTCCTTAAAAATGCTTTGTGGGATTAGTGCATTTGAAGGGCATGTCGACGTCTCGTATCGGCCAGTGGTACAGAGGTTCTCCAGTGACTGATACTGATGTCTGGTTGCCCACGACCGTTAATTTTGCCTAATTTGGGTGGAGTGACAATTGACAGACGTAAAGACGTTGCTGCATGGGCTCCCATCTCAAATAATTTCGATGGCTTGATTTTCCGCTTCTTGGGTGACGATTCAATACTTAAAAGCCTCCACTCCCTTTATTAAATTTCCCTAACCCTGTCCTTAACGGGTGCAATTCTGAGAAAAGAAACCATCATTATCAAAAGTGGCTCTTCAGAAGACACAACTGTAGCTAAAAAAGGGGATATTATAGTGTCCAAGTGAGTAGTGAGTTCAGACTCACAAATAATGTCAAGCAAATATAGCTGACACGGGATTTAGATGGGTGGTCACTGGGATGTGTCTTTGAGCAAGACACGATAACCCAAGCTCAGCCTCCCTTCCACCCACCCCCCACCAAAAAGCAACCAACAACAACCAAACAAAAACAAGAAACAAAACTAAACAAAACAAAACAAAAACAAAAGCACCAACAAGGCGCTGCACAGTGGCGACCAGCAATGGCACGTTTGTAAAATAAGTTCTACCTGGTGTAATATTGTGTATTTGGTATTCTTTGTATGTGTGTCTGTGTGCTCAATTATGTATCATGTTTGTATGGTTGCCATTGTAATCAACATTTCCACGCGGGGTTCAATAAATATTATGTTGTTCTAATTTTTAAGAAACTTACATCAAAACTCATGCTGTAATATTTAAACTAAGGTATACTGGACCGCTTTATCGTAAAGTTCATGTGTGTAACGTTCCCCGTTCTGACCAACAGTACTTTGAGCACAAAAAGAGGGGTTGTCCCGACTGAAAAATGCACCGAATTGTTCCCACAGACAGCAAAGAGAAAAAGCGAGTGCAAACTGAGAACGGCTGTGTAGTAAACTTTAACAAAATGTCAGGACAGCATAATAATCATTACTCCCACGTATTCTTCTTTCGCCCCCCCCCCTCTCTCTCTCTCTCTCTCTCTCTCTCTCTCTCTCTCTCTCTCTCT
>NW_004797679.1:23157-25160 GCF_000002075.1 Aplysia californica
TCTCTCTCTCTCTCTCTCTCTCTCTCTCTCTCTCTCTCTCTCTCTCTCGTTCCTCTCTTATTGCCAACGTGCCTGTCTGACTGTCTGTTCTCCATATTACATTGTATCTTCTTCTTTTTCTATTCCCCTCTCCGTTCTCTACCCATCCCGCCTCTAGTCCTCGATCTAAATCTGAATCTCAATCTATCCCCCCTCCTCTCTCTCTCTCTCTCTCTCTCTCTCTCTCTCTCTCTCTCTCTCCCTCTCTCTCTCTGTCCATTCCCTCTTTCCCTCTTTTTCTCTCCGTTAATGCAGTACATCATTCAACTATTGTATTTCTCCACGCACCTTGACAACGTTGTTTTCTGTGTAATTTCTCCGATAGTCAACAGATACTTCTCAAAACGCCAAGCTACTCTGTAGATCGATAGATGTATTAGTTGAAAATGTCACGTCTGCATTATCAGCTTCCGCACTGAGACACAGGGGACACAGAATCACAGTAAGCAATACATACAATCAGGCAAATATATATATATATATATATATATATATGTATAATTGTGCTTACTGTTCTATTGATTTTTTTTCTCTAAGTCAGTGTAATAATACCACTACGAGTCATCATCATCATCATGCCGAAGATGCAGCCATGAAAAGGAGGATGTCAAACATATGTTTGAATGTCCAGGAACAATGGCAATTCGAATGAGGTTATTTTGACGAGTGGAGGTGTCGCTAAGCATATTGACAATGGAGACGAAAAAGAGCCTCGAAATCATAATAATAATAATAATAATAATAGATAGCATTTGTATAGCGCATATATCCCCGCTCAACAGCAGGCTCTATGCGCTTTACACTATATTATTACCCCAGCAGACCATAGAACACTCCGAAACATTCTCAGCTTCCCGGGAAGCATACAGTGCGAGCAGCCGATTAAGCGCTCAAACACTAACAAACTGACAAGATCTTTCGCTGTCTATAGCCGGGTACCCATTCCCACCTGGGTGAAGTGAGGAAAATTCGTGTAAAGTGCCTTTCCCAAGGACACAACGTCGGGCCCTTGACGGGATTCGAACCCACGACCTTACGGTTGCGAGTCCGAGAGCCTAACCACTAGGCCACCGACGCCACTAGGATGATTGTCATCATCGTCATCATCATCATCATCATCATCATCAGTTCAATCTTTGAAAGAAAAAAAAAACTATACCCAAAAGACAAAAACAAAGCAAAACCGAACAAAGATCGTGTGTCTTGATGTCCACATTTCGGTATAGTAAATACATACAGATCTCATAAATGTATTTGAAAGAGGTTTCATGTTTCGCCGCTTGTCGGCTCCCCCCCCCCCTCCTCCTCCTTCTCACCTTCCCCTGCTCCTCCTGTTCCTCCTACTGCTATTCCTCCCCCTCAACCTCCTTCTCCTCCTCCTTCTCCTCCTCCTCCTAGTCCTTTTAATCCTACTCCTCAGCCCCATCCTCTTCCTCATCTCTCCCCCTCCCCTTAATCACCACACCTTCTTCTTCTCCTCCCCCGCCTCCTTTCACTCATCAACACTCAGGCCTCCTAAAGAGCCCCTTTTCCTCAGAGTTGTTTGTTTTGTTTAGTATAGGGTTTTACGGCGCTCGCAACTGCATAAGGTCATATGAGCGCGCGGGACACACCTAATACTTTTTCGTGGGTATAAAATTTTGAATTTTGCCCGGGTGGCGGCCGAAGCCTACTCTTATCGATTTTAGACCACCAAGGGATCTTTAACGTGCGCAACTTGCACATGGGCCCTCCTAGATTTTTCGCCCTTGTCCGAGAAGGCTAGGTGTAGATCTTTCCTACCAGAAGATCAGGGGTGTGGCAGAAAGACAGCAGTTAGGAGGAGCCAGGGAGTAGCAGTAGAAAGGCTGCAGAAAGAGTCAGGAGCCCAGAGGAGGGGGCAAAGGAGGTGAGGGGGTGGGGGCAGAAAGTGGAAATGAAAGCAGACAACAGAACATTGTTAGAGATCAGGAAAGGATGTGAAA
>NW_004797679.1:26776-31633 GCF_000002075.1 Aplysia californica
CCCCCAATCCCCACACGCACTAATTTGTACTCTGAAGGTGAAGATTACTGCTTGTATTCTGAGGCTCGCGGCAAAAGCAAGTGAGTGTTGTGACATTCCCCCTTCCTGTTATGTGCCTGGATAAACAAACACATTGTGAAAAACTCAAAATAAGGGGGGAAATCTCAAACTAAGTATCTTTGAAACCGTTTATTGGAAATTAGTTTTTACTCCCTCGGACCGTAATCTTGGCAAACTTTTTAGTGAGAGCAAAGATCAAGACGACAATCCAGACAGTGGAATTAGTGACGGCTCAAGCTGGGGAAAAATGGTTGACTCTTCTGAGCTCAGTATTTGAAACCTCCATTATTTAGCAGCACTCGTCGCAGGAAGATTAAAGTTCTGTTAAGTTTGTATTTCACCTTTGCATTAAGAAAATGAAAATTCTTTCCCGGGAATTTTCAGGCCTAGACATAATATAATTTGATAGTTTTGAGGGTAGCCAACAAATTCTTTGAAGAGCCCAGCACTAAAGCTCTGTTTGGAACTCATTTGATGGCGAAATAGGGACGTACATTAGCACAAGAATGTCTGTTTAATTAGAGTCAATGCAAAGATGTAGGAAGCAAGACAGGCGGGAAGGAAGGGGGTTGCATTTCTTACGCCTAAAGAAAAAGAAAGGAAAAAGAAAGGAACCCATTTCACTCTCCACTTGAAAAAAAATTGATGCGAGCTGTTAGGGTAAACCAGCGCTTGAAGGTCACGGGGACACCCAAGCAGAAAGATGGACATACTATAATGCAAATGAAATATCATCCCATCCCTTTCCAATGGCAGGACAAAAATCAAACAAACACCCCCCCCCCCCCCCCCCCCCAGCCCCTCCACCCATGCCCCAAATTTTAAAAAGCCACAGTTAAAAGAACAATTGAGCGAAAGCAATTCTAAGACGGAAATGACAACAAAAATGAGGTCCGGGGATCTGGCATGCCAACCGCAGAGAGCGAGGTCTTTAGTACCTCTCCTACCAAAGCACCAATAAAGTAAATAGCTACTTCTTGTGGCGGTATGTTAAAGACAAAGTTTATGTTTTACCACTTCCAGCAAATATCAATGGCAAGAAAGATCGAATAACAGTTACAACCAACACGATGCCCTGAGACGTTCCGAGGCGTTTGGGAAAAATTCTCAAATTGGCTTGACGTTTTCGGCGCTGCTGGTGGTGTCCACATTGAGAACTTTTGAAACATGAAATAAAAACTTGAATTTATGTGCAATACATGTGTCCAAGCTGGAGTTTTCTATTGTTTTTCTTTTTTTAAAAATATTGTGCAATGAATTTGGCGTATTCTTGTTTAATCACCCTGTATTCTCATTGTACAACGGCTCGGAAAAAAAACCTTTTAGCGTAAGCGGGGAACAACTGCATGGGAAAAAAACTTCCAAGAGGTAAGTAAGCAAGTAGAAATTGTTGGCGGAAACCTGCAAACCAAGCCAACCGGTGTCTCTAGTGTTGCGGTTAGGCGCTTTGCTGTCGCACGTGAAAGATCTGAATTCGATTCCCGAGGTAAGAGAGTTTTTATTGAGTATCTCGGTCTTTCTGCTGGGACGTTGTATCCCTCTCAGTACGGGTTAGCCCTGGCAGACAGGGTCAAAGCCCATCTCCTAAATTACATAGATTGTATCGTTGGGGGTGTTAAACACAGACATTATAAAAGAGACACCATCCAACAAGATAGTTCAACCCCACTCTTACAAATGCTCTCAAACAAAACATAACTGCGGGAAGTTTAACAAAACAACACCCACAATCAAAGAGGAAGATGTGTGTGGGGGGAATGCCAATCAAAGAGCAATGAACTTCTTCCTTGAGTCACAGTGAGCACTTAAATGTCAGAATCTATGGCTGTACACGATCTCTTCTTACAGCAAATCTACCCGACCCCCCCCCCCCCTTCTTCCCTTCCTTCTGTTCTGCATACAAAAATAATCCGACATGTGGGGGTAGGATAGTGATCGAACGATAGCTGGGACTGTTGAAAGTTACGAAATAAATGCTAGTGTCTCTGTAAGTCAACGCAGCCGAATGGTGACATACCTATTGTATTACCCTGACATTTGCCTCTTATCGATATTACGTTTACTTCGTTACAAACAAAATGTCTCCCGATGAGATGATGGATTACAGCACTTGACGACAGAAAGGAGAACATTCACGAACAGAAACACCCCCGTGCCGATCTTTTAAAAGTTTCCATAGCGTAATTGAAGAATTGTTTTCCAAAACCGGGTTAGTCAATTTTGATGAACAACTGATTTCACCACGGTTCTACTCCCCCCCCCCCCCCCTATGTATTTACATTATATATATCTACACATGAGCGTAAATATATGTGTGCGGCATAGTGAGACCAGGTGCTCGTCAACATTAACCAAACGAGTTTTGGAAAACCACACTTCAATTATGTGTTACACGGATTCTGTATTCGCAGACAGGCAGAGAAACGAAGAAGTAAGAGCGACTATTGGCACCGAGTTCTACCTGCATTTCATAGGAAAACAGAAAATAAAACAGTTTGGCCGCCTGTAACGAACGCCACTCAGGCTATGAAGGAAGAGGTAGACCACGCAAAAGATGGATTGAGGGAGTCAAGAAAACCCTGAGAATTTATGATATCCCAACTGAAAGAGCTACAGAGCTGGCCTTCTTTAGAATGCTGCATCTCCCCTCGACGCTTAACGGCAACAGAGGATGAAAAAGTAAAAGTAAGTAATAAGTGTGAACACTACTACTTTTATTTCCTTACACAAAAGTTTCAAGTGCATAACTATGTGTTAACGCTACTACATATATTTCCTACACAAACATGGAAGAATGGAAGAAAAATGCTTTCACAAAAACAAACCTGCTCTGCCGAAGCGACATATTATTTACAATTGACGGAAAACCGGATACACATACATATTATGTACGAAAAAAAAATACCCGACAACTTTTTAAATCCTAACCCATTCAATCTGATAAAAGTGTGTGTATGACATGGACAGGTCGGATATGCAAAGCTCAAAGGAAATATTTCAAAGTGCAGACAGACAGGCAAATAGACTGACAGACAAACAAATCGGAGAAAGGGAGAGTGGGGAAAGAAAGGGAGAAGGTGGAAGAGAAACAATGAGATAGACAGAGAAACAGTAAGACAAAGAGAGAATATGTGAAAGTTACTAAACCTTTTACACTATTTTGGGAAGCTGAAGGGAGAAAGAGAAAAGGGGATGAGAGGTTCGAATGCGACAAAGAGAAATAAAAAGAAGAACATACAGATAGATACATACAGAGACATCGAGAAGGAGATGGGGCGGAAGAAGGGATGTATTCAGTGCGAGAGCAAATTCCTGAGATGTCTTTGTTTGACTTTTTAAAATTGTCATATTTTAGATCAAGACACATTTCGACAAAACGTTAATTCTGCAACATGCAAAGCAAGACATTTTAAAATCCACGCTTACGTCCCTTGTTCAGTTCCCGCGCGAGATAGGAAGACAAGGCGACTCATCACGACCGACAACAACCTTGCCAATGTGAGCTCGTGTTTGAACCTCGCCTATCGGCGAGTCACTTTGATGACAACTAAAGGTTCAAAATATATGGACCGAGATTTGGAAGGCGCTTTCCCCACGATTTCTTAGAGATGATCTATAACTTCTTGTATCTCCAAACTCTTCACTTTAAAGATTTACATGTTATTATTGTTATAACTTTCTTTAGCTTTTTGTCTGTACTGGAATAAGTTCAGTACCGCACTGCATTGAAACAGCTGGCCAACTGTTTTGTCGATAAGTTGTGGACTATACAAATTAGAGAAGGCTATGGATCACACCAACACAACAATGGACATCTTTAAAAAACCAACCTACGGTATTAACATAACGCAATTATTAAGTTTAACGTCTCTTATTTTCATTGTTGACAACGCACTCGACAAACACAGTTGGCAAACAGTTTCGTTGTAGCCTAGTGTGGTTCTTGGCTAAAGCCCCAAATCTAAAGGACAATAGACACCGCCAAAAAAAAACCACACCCAGAAAACGAGACCTGTGTTAATTAACATGGTGGTGTGAGCACAGGGGAATGGATGGAAGCATTGAGAGTGAGTGGTGATCTTACTTTGTGAGTGGAGCTGAGTCTGTGGAGAAGTGATGTCTTCTAGTCTTACAGCCTTCTACTGGGGCCTCGGGTTGTCTGGAACTCTGTCCTTGTAACTCTGCTTGGCCTTGATTTATTCTGTCTTTTCCAAATCACTCGGAAACTTTCCTCAATCTATACGTTCCTTGGACGTGAATTTTCAGTTAGGAATGAGAAAACACCCTGACAGTTTGTGGGTTTCGTACATTCCTTGAGTGCAAGCAAAAAAGAAATCACTATAAAAGTTTTCTAAGTTTATGGTCCGCTGAATGTCAAATTTCAGAAGCTAAACAAAAAAGGAAAATTGAAAAACTAAAGGAAAGGAAATCGTCGAGGACTGTGGGTGCGTGTGCTCTATCTATCTAGGATGTCACAGATAGCCGGAGATCTTGTGTGAGTGCTGGTAGAGGGCTCGTGTTCCCTCAAGAGCAAATCCTAGTCCGGAGCACGCGCGTTGGGATGACGACGATATCCCCCCTGAACATGACCCGCGCGAGCGAGCAAGTCCGCTTTAAATCCAGTCCGGTCCCCGCTCACGTTCGTCCGACAGGAGGGGGTGGGGCTTAGGTCGTCACAGCCGCCATGCCATGTCTCAGAATGTGAGTAGTGCCGGTTTGTGTGTGTGTGCGCGTGCTTCCCTGGCCCTCACGCGCAGCTCTGGGTAGTGAGAAGGTAGTAGAGGATTGCGGGGGTGG
>NW_004797679.1:32951-36184 GCF_000002075.1 Aplysia californica
TGTGTGTGTGTGTGTGTGTGTGTGGAAACAGACAGACGGACAAACGGACAGACCGAGACAGACAGTGAGACAGACAGAAAAGAAAAAGAAAGACAGACAGGCAGGCAGATAGACAAGCTGGCACAGAGACAGACAGACAGACAATAGATAGACAGACAGACAGACATATAGACCGACTGGCAGAGAGACAGACAGGCAGACAGGCAGAGAGGAAATCAAAGCTGGGGAAGGGCTGGAAAAATGAGCATGTGTGAACGCACTCATTGGTATTTGATACAGACTTCAGTACAGCTCGTTAAAGTGACACCCCACACGAGATTAGTAACGGAAACTTTGATTTGACACTAAGCCTTGCTCACACCACCATCGAAAGTCAAAGGTCAACAGTGCGAACAAAATTATGCAAGATTTAAGGTCATAGTTGACGGGTATTAAGGTGTCGGTATTAGATGAGGTTGTAAATGATATGGGCAGCAATAAGTCTATCTATTTATTCATTCATCCATCTATCCATCCACCTACAGTTAATTATAATTCTTTCAGTTTATCTCCTTCTGCCCCTCTTTATTTGTTTGTATGCGTAAATATAAAAACGATATTTCTCTTTCTTTCAGTGTGTATGTGTGAATGTATGTGAGTGTATGTGTGTGTGTATTTGTGTGTGTATGTGTGTGTGGCAGTGTGTGTGGCAGTGTGTGTGTGTGTGTATGTGTGTGTGTGTGTATGTGTGTGTGGCAGTGTGTGTGTGTGTGTGTTTGTATGAAAGAGAGACAGACAAATAGACGAACAGACAAACAGACAGACAGACAGACAGGTAGACGAAAAGACAGACAGACAGTTTTGATTGAACAAGTTATGATATCATTGATTTCGTTTCTTCATGTAACAATCCTAATTGTTTACAATCCAAAGACAGTTTACAGCTAGTTCTCAACAGCTCATGGGATGCGCCACCTTTTTGCGGTTTCGAGAGGGGGGGGGGGTGGAGGTTTGACAGTGGATGTTATTTCTACAAGCTGAAATTTGGGGCAAGGCGGTGTTTAATGTATTAAAAATCTCGTAGAGCGGGAAGGGGACTCAGATTGTTTATGAAAATAATGATAACAATAATAGATAGCATTTGTATAGCGCAAATCCCCTCTCAACAGCAAGCTCTATGCGCTTCACGATCTATACTATTACCCCAGCAGACCTGAGAGCATTCTGAAACAACCCCAAATTCCTGGGAAGCATACAGTGCAAGCGGTCATTTATAGGCGCTAAAATACTAACATACTGACAAGATCTTTCGCTGTCTATGGACGGATACCAATTCCCACTTGGGTGAAGTGGGGAAAATTCGTGTAAAGTGCCTTTCTCAAGGACACAACGTCGGGCCCGCGGTTCAAACCCCCCGAACCCGCAACCTCACGATTACGAGTCCGGTAGCCTAACCACTAGACCACCGACACCACATGGGGGCGTATAGGCCATACCTTTAAGGGCAAGAACCCCCCACACCCATGAATGACTCTCGTGATGTCACTGCTACGAGCCTCTCGACTTAGAAATCACCGGGGATTTCATCAAGACTTCAGCCCTCACCATCTGTTCTACCCTGAAGAAGAAGAAGAAGAAGAAGAAGAAGAAGAAGAAGAAGAAGAAGAAGAAGACTGATTTGAGCTCTATTACATCCTGCACGTATATCCTTTTCTGAAGCCCTCACAGTTTCCATTTTGAGACTATGCACGTCATCCTTCCCCTCCCCCCTAATCCCCACCCACACCCCCACCCGGACTCCTCATATTAATATCATCGTCGTAAAAGGTGGCGTTCTCCCTGTTGATTTTATTTTTGTTTTGTTTTTGCCGTAAGGTTTGTTGAAGGTTATCACCCTTTGTAGATGAAAGGTCACCATTTCTTCTAAAGCGAAACACTTTGTTTCACTCTTCAAGGCGCCAGGCTGAGAACAAGAAAATGATTCTAGAAAGGATAAAAATAGTACAGAGCTCCACTTGAATTAAAACCTAGACACTTACGGTAGCTCAAGGAGCCACCGCGCCACTTGAAGGGTGTGAACCAAGGACCTTACAACAACAAACTCAAAGCTTATTGATATTCCACCCACACGCGATGCTCGCCTCTCTAGGCTCTGTGGCGTCGGTGGCCTAGTGGTTAGGCTCTCGAACTCGCAATCGTAAGTTCGTGGGTTCGAATCCCTTCAGGGGCCCAACGTTGTGTCATTGGGAAAGACACTTTACACGAATTTTCCTCACTTCACCCAGGTGGGAATGGGTACCCGGCTATAGACAGCGAAAAATCTTGTCAGTTTGTTAGTGTTTGAGCGCTTAATCAGCTGCTTGCACTGTATGCTTCCTGAGAAGCTGAGAATGTTTATGAGTTTTCTATGGTCTGCCGGGGCATTAATATAGTGTAAAAGTAAAAGGCATAGACCTTGTTGATGAGCGGGGGTATGCGCTATACAAATGCTATTTATTATTGTTATTATTATCGGCGCGGAGAGAGGTTTGCCTCTCACTGTCAACTGCGCGTCTCCGCGGACATATAATTTCTTATATGTGTCACGGCGTGGTGGAATCAGGAGCTCGTCAAATTTGGGGCAAATTATGGAGTTATGTGTATTATCTTAAAGCTTGTTTATTTGTCTTGCTTTAAGTGAAAAAATTAACCGTCTGTCTTCTATAGAAGTGGAGATATTCTTGTTTGAAGTAGGTGAGGGTTCCCTGGTTTCAGAGGTGGAATTAGCAAGAAAATGGGAGCAAAGTTTGGTGACTACTATAGCTGGAGAGCCATCGGAAGCTGTAAATTTACATTTTGTGCCTTTATTCAACGTTTATTATGAAAATTCACTTAAGAATTTATTTTTAAATGGACATAAGAGGTGTTCGGGTAAAAAATAAAACTTCGAACAAAATTGCTAGATGGGAAGAAGAGTGCCTCTCCCATTGATTTCATTATTTTGACGAGTGCCTGATTTCACCACATTGAGTCTCATATGTTTGTCGAGAGAGCCGTGAGCCACGAAAAAAAAGATGTACGCGATTGGTTGGGGGCTGGGGTGGGGTGGGGGAGGGGGTGTAGTCGGCAAAGTCCGGTCGTCCTTGTTCTTGCTGTCTCGCTTGTGAGACAATCAACACAATTGTTGTTGGTACAAGAAACGCAAAATAATAATTCGTCAATCAAGTGGCTTTATTTGGCCTTACGGTTCACTGTTGAAATAATAATGATAATAA
>NW_004797679.1:36298-37339 GCF_000002075.1 Aplysia californica
AAAATGATAATAATAATAATAATGATGATGATGATAATGATGATGATGATGATGATGACAATAACAACACGATTTGGCGCATTGGCTGCAGAGATGTCCCGCTTCGGTGGTTCGGCGGTGAAATTAAGACCCGCATCGAAAAGGAACAGGCTGCATTTATTTCTTTGAACAGGTTTAGTTTTTAGTTTTCGTAAGAGTTTTACGGCACTTGCAACACAATAAGGCCATATAGATGCCGAAGAATAGATGTGTTACAAGACAGTAGCATGCACAAAAAAGAAGGGGGAGAGAATAAATAAGAACGACATATGTTTGATAGGAAAGAAGGAGCAAATCACACCAGAGCCCCCCCCCCCCCAACCACCCCCAGGGCAAGGTATGATCTACTCATCGAGCATTGCGATAGTGACAAAAACTACTCGGCGGATTGGCTTGATATTTACAGCAACAATACGATATCGTTGGAACGCCCCCCCCCCCCCAAATCGTTACACTATTTTTGGCATTTTGACGAATATAATGGACATGGTCAGTTGTGGCTCTCAGATCAATCCACGGCCCACGGTCAGATATGTAGTCCCCGTGTTTACGCCGTATGCTGTAGACAGTTCAGTTCGCCCATTGCTTCGAAACTCAACCTAAAAGCAGCGTGTGCGAGGTCGCCTTCTTTTGTTGTTTCTTCCCACGAAGTCAGTCTGATGGATGATGTTTTTGTTGCCACACCATCTGATATTTCGGTCGCTTTCAAAAGCGCCTTTGTTTTCACGTCCAGATATCTATTTCGAAGTCATTGACGATTTTGTTAATTCCGTTAGCATGTGGCGCATGGAGACTCCAGATGGCCCTTCGTGCTTCATTTTACAAGATACTGTTTCTTAAGCAGGCTATCTCAGCTCGTGGATCTAAAACTCAGTTCTGTGGTGGGGTTGGGTAAGGTAAGGGCGTGGGGAGAGGGGTGTGGGGAGGAGGAAGGAGCCTGCTGGGTGAGTACTGGGTGTCTGGGAATTATAACTGGGCGGCAAAAAGGCGGATGGGAGGGGG
>NW_004797679.1:37883-39934 GCF_000002075.1 Aplysia californica
CCCTTTCTAAATGATCCAAATTGTGTCAATGGGGGCGCAAAACACCTACATTAGATAAAACCTTTTTTTTCTTACCACTGACGCATAAAAACGTTCACAAACTTCTTCTCTGAAGCGGGGCTCAGTTGGTACTAGGCTGGGCTGTGGTGCAGACAACCCTGACAACAGTCCTCGATTTGGACGTTTCTTGAACTCATGTTGCCTGGAAAGTTTTCAGGGCCCACCTCCAACTTGGCTCGCTTCTCTTAGAGGTAAGTGTTACCTCCCTAGCCCCCATCTCATGAATGTCAGTTCACAGAATTGAAAAAGGAACACCGATGTCTGAGGAGTAGTGGTTAGGGACTTCGCCTTTGCACGCAGAGGACCTGATTTCGATTCCCGTGTGGGTGAAGAAGATTTATCGAGTATCTCTGTCTACCCTAACAGGTAACGTCTAAGCCTGCCTCTTAAATCATCTAAACTGGTGTTGGTGGGGGCCTTACCTTAAAACAGAAAGACATTGGGGCATTAAACCCATACACTGACGACTACACGCTTGCTGCAGACTATTCATCTAGCGGGACATCCGAACTACAACCGTTGGTATCGAATACTCACTCGGTATGAGGTATATCACCATCCCCCCCCCAGCCCAGAATAGGTGAAAATTAAAAGCTGCCTCAGTATAAAACAAAGAAAGAAAAACAAAAGAATCGTAACAATTCTGAAAGAAGTTAAAAGAATCGTAACAATTCTGAAAGAAGTTGTAGGGCAAGAACCCAATTAGGAGCAAAACGAGATTTGCAATACGAGCCTTTGGCAGGGAGCTAATCATAAAGTCCATCAGCTGAACGATTGCTTGTTGTCGCCATCAGATGCAAAACTCACTTCGTACGGTAGGTTAATTAATGTGAGCTGTACAGCAGCTGTTTCAGCAGATGACGACAACAATAAGGATTGGAGAGCTGTACAATCGCTGTTTAAGCAGATAACAACAGCTAGACTTGCCTCAAGGTTATAATGTAAAGCGCATTTGCACCCGAGGGTGTTTGGATTCTGGCTAATGGCGTCTGGTTTAGGAATAACTAGGCAAGAAAACAAGCTTAGTATGAAGGCAAACCACCCACTCGCGACCAGCTAGTTAATGTCAAGGTTTCGAGACGTCAAGATTACGAATTGGTTGGGTATGTGTAGAAGAAGACGAGCCATTTAAGAAAAAAATAAAATAAAACAAAAGCAAAATAAAATTAAGTCTAATCCAGTTCACCACGCGTCAGTATTCAAGTGGTTAGGCTGCTGCATCCAGATGTAATCGTAAGGTTGTGTTTTCGGGAGTTCGAGACTCACCTTGGTACGGCATTGTAGCCTTAGGAAAGGCACAATACACAAATGGCCCCATTTGGCTAGCTCCTATCGGAGTCTCGACTTTTAGATAGCCTTTCTGTTGCATCCTGCAATTGGCATTAAACATATCGTCATCATCATTGCCTTACTCATCCTGGACCAGGGTACAGGCCACGAATAAACACATTCAACCTTCCCCTAAAATGGGCTAGCTTCTTGCATGATTCTGTTTCTTCCCACTGTTCTGAACATCAATTTCCGGGACTCTTTTCCACGTTCCATGTGGTCATTCCCTTGACATTTTACCCTTTGGGTACCAACCCAACTCTTTCTTTGTTATGCAGCTGTCTGACTTCCTGAGAGTATTTCCTGTCCATCGCCACCGCCTTTTCCCCACATCATCTCCGATTGATTAAATCTATACAATGTCGCATTTTCATCAGACCTTACCAATATAAATCACACACCACGAAGCAGTCAACTCTAGATCAGTGAACGTTACTAATACAATCAAGGCTCAATTGAAAGATATCATAAACCTAATCCATACAGATATAATGTTCATCCAAAAACTGTAACACAACAATGTAGAAAATTCTGAGCAAAAGGATAAGTTAAAGATTGTTTATCTAAGTCTATAATCGGATTAATTTCCTGAAACATTATGTAACACACACACGCACGCACGCACACACACACACACACACACACACACACACACACACACG
>NW_004797679.1:40253-41844 GCF_000002075.1 Aplysia californica
TACTATTACGACTACTACTACTACTACTACTACTACTACGACTACTACTACGACGACTACTACTACTACTACTACTACTACTACTACTACTACTACTACTACTACTACTACTGCTGCTGCTGCTGCTGCTGCTTCTCCTGATGCAGCTGCTACTACTTCTACTAATTATAACAATGAAAATAATTTCCTTCTCATTGACCAGATGGTCAAGGCCTGGTGCTCATTGTGTAACGTTTACTTTCAACTAAATTATGTCACTGGAAATAAAGACTGTCTTTGAGAAACTGCATATCTAAACATGGCGGCAGGATGAAACGATTCTTGATTTTTTTATTACAGTCAAACCTGCTCTTGCGACCATCTGTCCAAGACAATCACCTGTACAAACCACGATTTCACACTCTTCCCTAGCGGTTTTTTGTGGTATATATAATGGCACTGTTAAAAAAAGACACCTGCCTAAGACCTCCACTTTTCTAATCGACAATGGACAATTTCGACTACTTTTTTAACGCTCCGTTTGTCTGAAACGGAATTCTCTTCGCACGCCCCGTCTTTTCTCTTTTTGTATGAATTCCAATATCATTATCTGCTTCAGAACCTCAACATTTGAAGAAATCGTGATATTCAGCTTTTGACAGAAGGTATTGATCACCATAATTTACTGTAGGCTGATCAGATTATGCCCTCTCAATTGCGTTGAGAGATATACAAAGCAAAATGAATCAGAGATACTTGACCTTGAGAGTATTTTCAAAATGACAAAACTTGTGGTGTTTAGAACAAATACATCACTCACTACTCCACAGTGAGGTCAATGATCATTTTACGACAAAACGGAGTCTAACTAAATGTTCATTTTACAATAAAATTGAGTCTTATACTACCTTCTCAGTTTAAAATAACACTGAGTGTTACTAACTAGAGCTACATGTCCATTCTTCTACATGTATAAAGCTGAGCCTTGCTTCTTGTTCATTTTACTATACAACTGAAATTTTCTTCGTGTAGTAATATTAGCAATAGTAAATTTATTGACGTCGCCCGCTTGACCCAGTACGCATATCAAGGGCCACCCAACAAAGCTGGGCGCAGAGTCGATTCCGGAACCGATCCCCACGATTAATGCTACGGAAGAAAATTCCGACTCTTTTTACGAAAACCAACGGTTACCAGAATCTTTTCTTTTAAGATTTTTTTTTTTTAAAATAAACGTTGATGCTTCGTAATGTCCCAAAATCAACGTTGTCCTAAATCATGATGTTCGGAGCCAATTAGGTAACCACCGGAAAAAATCACATCTTTAGAAAGTAGGTAATTGGGTTCGGAGTCGAGTCCTACGATTCCTAGCTTTCAATAAACTGGAACCTTGCCGCCCAGCACTACCACCCAAGGAGGGGTCCCTGGGGCCACCACTCTGTGAACGCGACATTTTGGGTCAGTGCATAACCTCTTTGGGCCACTGTTATAAATCCCTCCCTCGTTAGTTACCAAGGCAATTTCTCGCCACACTGAGCAATTATTTTTTTTTTACATCCGAACTACGCTTAGCCGAATTGAGTAGTAATTTTCCGAGCTTTGGACCAATACT
>NW_004797679.1:42479-43848 GCF_000002075.1 Aplysia californica
TCTCTCTCTCTCTCTCTCTCTCTCTCTCTCTCTCTCTCTCTCTGTATCTTTGTGTCCCCGTCCGCCTGTCTTCCTGTTAGCAATCCTGACCCTAACCCAAACCTTAACCCGTCCTCAGTTTATGGTTAGGATGAGGGTTAGATGTTTGAATAATAGCCTATCAAGTAGAATAGTTGTCAGACTGGTCCCACCCCACGGGAAGGTGCCACTGACTGTAGTGTCTTTAGGCCATTCCCAAAGGGGGGACATTTCTCGTTCAAGCGCAGTAGAATTGTAAATAGGCTGATTCGTCATGTCACGCTCATAACTGTGCTTGATATACAACAGGGAACAGCTGCCTTTTCTTTCCTAATCCTTACTTTCGTCATTTTCTTGTGACCCGCTATTTCTGGGGTGCCTCGATAGTCGAAGCAGACCTTGTGCTGTTGAAGCTAGAGGGGTGAGCAGAGTAAGTCTGATTCCCTGTAAAGACTTTTCTGTAGACATCCACCCCTTGGCGCTCATATGACCTTATGCAGTTGCGAGCGCCGTATAACCCTCTACTAAAAAAACAACAACTGGTCCTGTGGTAGACAATCAGGTAGAACAGAAACCTAGCAGTAGACCGTCAAATGAACAGGCACATATTCTAACACATGATGCAACCATCTCGTAACGATGTTCTACTTGACCTGGTTTGGGGGGGGGGGGTACCCACCAAGAGATTCGCTTTTAAAACTAATGGCCTTAAATGATGGTTTAATGACCGGGCAAAGAGACCCACGTGCATAATAGATGGTTACGGAAAAGTAATTCAATTACTCAAAATAAACAGTACATTTATTGAAAGCACAGATCAAAAGCAACGGGACTCTGTGCAATAATGGTTGACCAGCTCATCTTTTCTGTGAAATAACGGTTGACCAACTGATCAATTGCGTCAAATAACTGCTTCAACCAACTTACCGAAATGGGAAATAATGAAGAGCAGCCGTGGCAGCAGCCTATGCACCTGCAGTGAAGATATTGCTTTGGAAGAACAAAGTACAAGTATTTGGAAACGCTCGCTAACCACTCGTGATAATAGCTTGATCAGAGCGCAGTAAAGCTGGTTGAATCTTGTTAAGTAATGTTTGCTGGCCCATCATAACAGCCTAGGGCTCGGCGACGTCACAGATTTGACAGTTAGTTCTCCATTCTGAGAATGAGATTGCTCTCTCCATCTCAATTGTTTAGCAGTGCTACGGGAAGGGGTCCCTTTCACACGGCAGAGCGTATGCGAGGCATAAAATACTTTGATCTTTTAAATCGATAAAAAAAACAGCATCAAAACAAAACAAAACAAAACCCCAAAACAAAGAACCAACACCACCCTACCCCCCCAACCCCC
>NW_004797679.1:46179-47722 GCF_000002075.1 Aplysia californica
CCCCCACACACAAAAAACAGCAAACAAACAAACAAAACAGCAAATACAAAAACAAAACAGCAACAACAGCAACAAAAAAGAACCCTTTCCCAAGGCTCGTACATGTTCTGAGTAGAGGTCGTGATAAGTGGGCTTGAACTAGGACCACCCACTTTGTGGTCCGGCATGAAACATGGGAGCAAACGAAGCGCGCCGCTGGGCTTTTTCATCGAATACAGTGGCATTGCACCAACAGTGTAAGTACTCTTGAAGAAATGAATGTTAAATGTTCAATTTTCGCTTTTAAAAATAGTGTTTTCGATCTCTTGGTTATTTCCTGCAGAATGCTTTTTTCATATTCCCCAAACCGCGAAATGTTGGGCAAATGTTTGTTATATTAAGGTTTTGAAATGCTTTTCACGTTTATAAAAATATATTTTGGTTCGCTACAGAAAAGTGCTGGTTTTTTCATGTTTGGTCATCGGCTTGTACAACTTTCATACCCAGTAAAGAACACTTTTCTGTGTGGATTTTACTTTTAAAAAGGTTGAATGAGGCGCAAAAATGTAAATTTTCGGTGTATACAGACTACCAAGCTGAGGAAATAAATTAAATCATCTTTGGTGTCCATTTTCCCACCAATTTTACACCTGAAAACAGGTGACCCCAACCTTCTTCATTTGCAAATATCTCGACTTGTATTCAAGATAAAAGGATATTTTTTTTCATCGAAAACAAGAGAAATGAACAAGCTTCGAGATGAAACCAAGAACTCTACTAGCCCAAAAATTGACGAGAGCCTGGTTCCATCGCGTCATGACACAAATTAAGCTCTATCAGGTGTTCGAACCGGGGCCATTCGTGCATGATCCAGCATGACGTCAACAGAGTTAAAGGTGCGGCCTCGTTAGCAAGACACACACAGCTAACACACTGCTTGTCAACCTTTTTGATTACCGGCGGCCGCTTTTATCGTCTTGGAGAGACTAAAAAATATTCGCACCGCACATCTGCATGTAGATCTAGATCCAAGCGGAGGCATAAATTACACCTGTCTTTCTCCATTTGATCCCCTCCACACCAACAACACACATGACCAAATCGTCCTCTTGGGAGAGATATCGCCCAGGTTGGCAGGCACTACTCTAAAACATTGAGTTTTGTGTTTCCTGGAAACGTTTTGGTCTCTACACTGGTGTGGCATCAACGTAATTGATGCACGGCTAAGTCTTTCAAGTTTTTTTAACACCAGTCTGAGATCCGATATAAACGGCACTTTCCATGCGGAATGGGTAAAGTAAGGAGCAAACAAACAAACAAACAAACAAACAAACAAACAAACAAACCCTACTCAAATATTGAATCGGCTCAGAGTGTGTATTCGGTTAGATACAACGGTTGAACTGAAGCGGATGTTATGTTTTTCTCTTCTTTGTTCGTTGTGATCACAGATCTTGGGCTATAAAAAAGCTTCTATTTATTCCGTATAATATATATTCCTTATAATAATATGTATAGGAAGATGAATCGACTGCCTTGTTCTCTCTCTGTCTCTCTCTCTCTG
>NW_004797679.1:48831-58831 GCF_000002075.1 Aplysia californica
ACAGAGAGAGAGAGAGAGAGAGAGAGAGAGAGAGAGAGAGAGAGAGAGAGAGAGAGAGAGACGTGCTAGTCTGTTTGAGCAATTGTGGGTAAAAGCAATGCCTTATTTATCAACACTGTCTTAATAATAAAGCCTATTTCGTAAGGAAAATGTGGCGTTTCTCCCATTCCAGGCAAAAAGTCACGTTGGGTATCGGTGATAGAAAAGCCACTCTCATTGTAACCTTGAAGATAATGGGCTTTATGGGCTTTTCTACTTTCATATAATAGGTTATTTTCGCCAAATGTTTCAGGAAAATACCTTCGAGTTGCGAAATATCTTGTTTTCCCTACTTTGTAGTTAACTTCTTTGTTCATTTAATAAACTACCAGCAGTTTTTTTCTGTTTTGATGCAAACTTTACTCTGAACTTTTTGGCATTGCTCAATTCCAATAAGTACAAAAGAAAAATATGTAATAAAACTTCAAGCATATTAGATTACTCGAACGGATGAATGGAATTGTTTTCATCGGCATAGGAATAATGACGTTGGGTAATAAATAAGGCAAAAAAGGTAGAGAATTATAAATGCATCCATGCCTGGGCTGTAAGGCCATTTCCGATAAAAATTTTCAAGACTCACGCCGCTTTTTTGTTCTAAATGAGAGATTATTCCATTCATACACAGGTCCGTTTTTTCTTGTTACTATTATGAGTTGGCTTTTTGTTTAGTCTGCTTAAGACTTTTTTCACTTTTGATCATTCAGGTTCACATGGTGCGTTTTGGATAGGATAAGCGATATTTTTTTACATTCTATCTTTTTATATTTTATGTTTCTATCTGATCTAATACTTACAATGTTACATTCATTACAAGAAGTGAAAGGCTTCTCTTCTTTTCGAACTCATTAATTAAGAATTGATGAATACGATCACCAAACATGGAATGGGAAGAGAGCTGGGCTATCTTGTTGACAAAACGTCTTGTCCTTTGTTCACGCATGCATTACCCAAAGATGGTCTTAGTTGCTGATTAGGTCTCCTGTTTGCTAACTGGTTTCTTTACCTTATTGATCATTCCTTTTGTTTCCGCTGTTGCTTCTGTTTTGTTTTTGCTTCATTTTAGTTTTATTACAATTAACGAATACTCATTTTCTCGATATGTCTGCTACAGAGAAGCTATACATTTTTTAAATTATTGTTTTTATTCTTTTTTTTTAAAACAGAAATTTTAAAAAAGAATTGGTATCTCGTGGTCTTGATTAAGCATTTAATCAAGCTAATTAAGAAATGTTATTGTTGTCAAGTCTGACGTTTGTAGAAACGGCTAATCTTTATCGAGAATATTCTGATCTTTTTGCGACAGATAAAACGACACACTGACCTTTCAACGCCCTGCGTACAGCACTTCCATATTCCCCGAACCCTCCTTACTCTGGTCTGCACAGTCCCAAAGTTCAGTTAAAAAGCACATCAGTCAACATTAAGACAGTCTTCACAGATTGATGATTTACTGCACGAACGCACGTCGAAATATTCCAAATAAGAGGTCAAACAAGTCGCTACCTTAGAATGACAAAGATCTATCTGACATTTTTGGCCGTGTCAGAAACCAAATTAATGTTCTATCTGCTCTTTCAAACTTGTAAGATTATTCGGAGTTGTTATCTAGATATTCAAAGAATGGCATTCGAAAAAGCTTGACAGATTGTGAATCTCAAAATTTCTGACGTTAAATTTCTCAAAACTAGGTACCGAGCAGATAGAACTTTGAAATTCTAAGGCAGCAAAGTGTCGATACTCTACCTGCTGTTTTGAAAAATGTGTGTCCTTTGTTCTTTAAATGGTCGCTTTTAAGCACAAGGGGGCTATCCCCCCAAAAAAATGCTGTTTTGAGAAAATCGAAGGTAAAGTTTTTGCCCCTTTTTCAGTTTCTTTAAAAGACAAGGAGAGTTTTCACTGTAACCAAACAAATATACACACCCATGAAACCAAACTTTTGCAAGAGGTAGGGTAATGCTCACTTTTGGAGTAGATTAAGATTTCTGGAAACCCCCCAAATCTGGGTTAGCCCGCTTGTCCTTAAAAGCGACCAAATATCAAGTTGAATAAGTATCAAAACTTTGCTTCTTGTTTTTTTAAAATATGTTTCTCATTGTCCTTTGGAAAGCTGGACAGGAAGAATTAAGGAATTTATTCTAATAATGACACATAGAGGTAGCTGTAGTTGTGGAGTGGTGGTGGACATATTACTAGACTTGCACACGGAACCTACGAGATTTTTCGCCCTTGTCCGAGAAGGCTAGGTGTAGATCTTTCTTACCAGAAGATCAGGGGTGTGGCTGAAAGTCAGCAGTAATATGGAGCCAAGAAGTAGCAGTAGAAAGGCTGCAGAAAGAGTCTGGGGCCCAGAGGAGGGAGCAAAGGAAGTGAGAGGTGGAGGGCAGAAAGTGGAGATGAAAGCAGTCGACAGAACATTGCAAGAGAGTAGGACAGGATGTGAAGGGAGACACTTTTGGAGAAGAAAATTTTCCGTCGCCTTCCGGATTCGAACCCGGGACCTGTTTAATGAGAGACGAACACCTTACTAGTAACCTCTAGGCCACGAGAGCCCCGATTCAGTATCCTCCGGGGAAGGGGGCATACATCTTTGCAGCCTGTTAGGCGCATACATTCACAATTTCTACCTCTGTCTTTTGCCAAGAGCCCATTTGCAGTTGGAGACTCTGTGGTGCAGCAGTTAGGCGCACGCAAAAGACCCGGGTTCAATCCCTGTGTTGGGACAACTTTTATGGGATATTTCGGTCTTTCTGCAGACACGTTGTATCTCCCGCTGCTCGTATTGGATCTGGCAGTCACGGTTGAATCCCTTCTCTTAAATGATATAAATCGTGTCGATGGAGGCATGAAACACCTACACCAAAAAGAATTTAACTGTACAAAAGCCAGTTATAGTAGATTGGTAAATCCGGTGGAGGTTAATCGAAAAGAAATGTGTTCTTAGTTATCTATTTCTTTTTTTTAAATCAGGAAGCAAAACGCGAGTGTCTTAGATAAAGAAACTTCTATTTTTAAGGGGGAAAAAAAGGGGGGGGGGGTATCTCAGAAATACCTCTCTGTACCCCAGTCTACATACCAACGCTCTTCCTTTCCTGTTTACCCCAAATGGAAAACTGAAGGTCAAAAACAATTTTCTTTTTCAAACTTTTCACACCCTCGCTTTAGCATGAATTTTGCGTACTGCTTATGAAAAATACTACGAAAGCAGCTAAATAGCAGTAGTACAAATATCTATTACTATCAATTATTTTTACATAATAACAAACAAAACTACCTCCTTGAACTGATTCATTTCCAGCCAGACGATGGACCCAGGTGTTGTTTCATCTTGTCTGACAAAACCTGTACGGAAGGTTGAAGTGGTTTAGCCGCTTGTAAACCTGCTGTCTGATCCCAGAGGCGGGGTCGATGGATGGAGACAACATGTCTTCTTGTTAGCTGGTTGAGAATGGGGGGGGGGGGGGATATAGTGAGGAGGAGAGGAGGGAGTAAAAAGCAGGGTAGAGGGAAGGGAGTAAGGGGGAAGGGCACGGGTGAGGATGCGGGGGCGGAAGGACGCATGAAAGTAAACTAATAAGAAGACAGAGGGGATTTACATTCTCCTTGTGCATGTGCACTGTTCTCAAGATTTCAGTCTCTTACTTATTCTCTCTCTCTCTCTCTCTCTTTCTCTCTCTCTCTCTATCTCTCTCTCTCTCTCTCTCTATCTCTCTCCCACTCTCTCTCTCTCTCACTCTCTCTCTCTCTCTCTCACACACACACACACACACACTCACTCACACACGCACAGATACACAGACACACAGACACACAGACACACAGACACAGAAAGAGAGAGAGAGAGCGGGAGAGAGAGAGAAAGAGAGAGACAGAAAGAGAGAAAGAGAGGGAGAGAAAGAGGAAGAGAGAGAAAGAGAAAGAAAGAAAGAGACAGAAAGAGATAGAGAGAGAGAGAGAGAGAGAGAGAGAGAGAGAGAGAGAGGGGGGGGGGGGAGCGAAAGAGCGACGCAGTCCCTTACCACTCAAATGTACGTTCATAAAAACATGCACGGGGCTTGAGAACAGTGACCCCACCCAACCCCCCTTTCCAAAGTCACTGATACACCCTTTCTCTCTCTCTCTCTCTCTCTCTCTCTCTCTCTCTCTCTCTCTCTCTCTCTCTCTCTCTCTCTCTCTCTTTCTTTCTCTTTCTCTCTCTCTCCCTCTCTTTCTCTCTTTCTTTCTCTCTCTTTCTCTTTCTCTCTTTCTCTTTCTGTGTGTGTGTGTGTGTGTGTGTGTGTGTGTGTGTGTTTGTATGTATTTTTATGAGTGTATGTGTGTGCGTGAGTGTGTGTGTGTATGTGTGTGTGTGTGTGTGTGTGTGTGTGTGTGTGTGTGTGTGTGTGTGTGTAGTAAAGAACTGGTATCAATAGCTGACACACCCCCTTCTAAAAAAAATTAAATTAACTTCCACCCAGCCAATCCCTCCAGAAAATAATAATAATAATAATAATAATAAATAGCATTTGTTTAGCGCATGTCCCCGCTCTACAGCACGCTCTATGAGCTTTACGCTATATTATTACCCCAGCAGACCATAGAACACTCCGAAAATTCTCTGCTTCCTGGGAAGCATACAGTGCAAGCAGCTGATTAAGCCCTCAAACACTAACAAACTGACAAGATATTTCAGTGTCTATAGCCGGGTGCCCATTCCCACCTGGGTGAGGTGAGGAAAATTCGTGTAAAGTGCCTTTCCCAAGGACACAACGTCGGGCCCCTGACGGGATTCGAACCCACGACCTTACGGTTGCGAGCCTAACCACTAGGCCACCGACGCCACAAAAGCTTGCATAATATTTCAAAAAGTAAATACAATATTTGAGTCGTAAGCTGTCTTGTTAGTCGTTAAAGCTGAGCTCTCAAGTGGATCCAAATACCAGTTGGAATAATAATTGTCACTCTCAACGCCGACGACACGCGCACAGACTTCGGGAATTTGCTTCCCAAGTGGAAAAGTCTGTTGCATCGATTGTCTCCGACATTTTGCTGGAATGTTGTACACTCATCAACCTGGGCTGACCCTGTTAGGCAATGTCATCCTGAATATCATTTGGTTCTAAAAAACAACAACAACAACAGCAAACAACAACCAGTCACAGAAAAATATGCTTTGGACAGCTTGTACAAAACTGTGGGGTTTCCGGATGTGATAGTTTGCTATTTTGGTGGGTGGGAATGATTTCCAGTTGACAATAATTTTCAGTCAGAAACAACATTAATGTTATGGTTCATAAGGAGAATGCTGAAAATATCATGGAAAGAAAAGAAAATAAACTGAGAAGTACTGGAAATTTAGAGATGGCAAACATGAAATTAAATGATCACTCATCGAGAGAGAAAGGAGGCGACAAATGAAATTCTTAGGACGTGCACGAAGAAAAAAAAAAGAATTGGGGCAAATCGCTACCTCAGAATTTCGAAGTTCTATCTGACTTTTTTCGCCGTTTTGAGTTACTGAGACCATGAGGTCTGAAACCAATTAATGTTCTATATGCTCTATCAAAATCGTAAGTCATTATCGTGATATTAAAAGAATTGCAATCGAAAAAGCTTAACATGATTTGAAACATGCCTAGTGGTTAGGCTACCGGATTCGTAATCGTGAGGTTGCGGGGTCGGTGATTCGAGCCGCGGGCCCAACGTTGTGTCCTTGGGAAGGGCACTTTACACAAATTTCCCCCACTTCACCCAGGTGGAAATGGGTACCCGGCTATAGACAGCGAAAGATCTTGTCATTATGTCAGTGTTTTAGCGCCTATAAATGGCTGCTTGCACTGTATGCTTCCCAGGAAGTTGAGTTTGTTTCTGAAAGCTCTCAGATCTGCTGGGGTAATAGTATAGATTATGAAGCGCATAGAGCTTGCTGTAGAGCAGGTGTTTGCGCTATACAAATGCTATCTATTATCTATTATTAGTAAACTCAAATCTTTGACGTTAAATTTCTCAAAACTAGGTACTGTGCAGAGAGAACTTTGCAACTCTGAGGTAGCGAACTAAGTATGACATTACGGGAAATATCGAAGAGAAGAAAAGCCGAAGACGCACAAGATCCATTGATAGCCGGTACAATTGGGCAACTAACAACGAAATGAACAGAAAACTCGTTTATGATGGCCTTGAATGAACGATATGGATGGAGAACCACGACCACAAATGTCTGAACCAGACAAGACACTTGATTCTGACGATTTGTCTTGACCAGACCTTATGTCATCTGGAATGAGTGTTGAACAGAGCACGTAGAACAGACAACTTCCCTACACCAAAGAGGTTGGAGTGCATGAATGGAAGTTATCCTGTGGGGACGTTGCCTCCCCTTTGATGAGACAGTTATCTGTTTATACTCCTTATCATCATCATCATCATCATCATCATCATCATCATCATCATCATCATCATCATCATCATCATCATCATCATCATCATCAAAGTCTTGATTTTTTAAAAGACAAATATAAATAAAAATATTTAAAATTTGTTTTTTTTAATCGGCTGGACGTTTGGCCACGTAGGCTTCTCCAGGAGGCATTATCGTCATCATCATCATCATCATCATCATCATCATCATCATCATCATCATCATCATCATCATCATCATCATCATCATCATCATCACCATCATCAACCTTTCTCATCCCATGCAAGAGTATAGGCCATCAACATCACAGACCTAGTTTGGGGACAAGGGTTAATGAACAGTTTTATGCTTGTTATAGTTCGGTCTTGACGCCGACGTTAATTCGTAAGAGTAGTCGTTAATGCCTCAGCAACACATTGATCGGAAAGTATGATGGTATAACGGATTCAACGTTACAAGGCATAATTCAGTATTTCCCCTTTATAATTGTATATCACGGCTACCGAGACAGCTGCGGTCGACAAGATGACACAGGGCGGTCACGGACACATGTGAGACATATAGATAGATGGACAGATAGATAGATAGATAGATAGATAGATAGATAGATAGATAGATAGATAGATAGAAATAAATACAAAATATGTAGTGATAATAACAAGTGTGAAACCCTAGCAGGTGAAAAGTTAAACAGTTTTAAATTGTGCACATGCTTTATTCTTTCTTTCTTTCTTTCTTTTTTACAACAAAGAACACACCGTTTATGTCATCTATTTATTTTGGATTTTCTCCCAAGAGGTACGTACTGGTTGTAGTGAACTGTTTGAACTACAAAGGATTGATCTGTAAGTATTGATCATACACAGGTGCATTGTGTTCAGAAAATTATTTCCTTGACAAACTCGAGGCTCTACGAAGGAATTGATTGTTGCTTCTCAAACGTACTGAGATCAAATAAATAGGGCCAAACTTCCTCTTATATAATGTCCACTTATTGTTTCTCCTGGCTTGTCTTTTCACCCTTTTGTTTTCCGGTTACCGTTGTGTCTTGAGGTCTTGTTCATTTTTTTTTCGTTTGATTGTTCATTTGTTTGTTTATTTGTTTGTTCATTCGTTTGCTTTTGGGGGGGGGGGGTGTATTAGATCGACCTGAGATTTTTGGCCTTGGTTTTGGCTCACGTCTTTCTTCTTGCTATGTTTTCTGTCTGCGTCCACCTGCCACATTACTGTGGTCATAACAGGTCTGGCTCACTGTAAAGCTCGACTCTTCCTTCTATTGTTAGATAGATAGATAGATAGATAGATAGATAGATAGATAGATAGATAGATAGATAGATTAGATAGATAGATAGATAGATAGATCGATCGATAGATAGATAGATAGATAGATAGATAGATAGATCGACTGACAGAGTGGCACGTTTGCAAATAGACAGGTAGATTTAGTGGCCGACTGGCATACTCGGAAACACTCAGTCAGAAAGACAAACACAGTCTATCGATGAAACAGACAGAGAGAGGCTTACAAGTTTACAAGATCGGTGGACAGACTAAAGAAGAAATCTGAAAACAAGGCTGAGGATGGAAGAAAACACCCATCTCCTCCTCCACAACAAAGAAGAACAAAAAGAAACGAAAACAAACAGCCAGTAGCAACATAATCTGATGGGGATAGTACACAAGACCAACCAGCCAATGTCAGGACAATAAGAATTAATCTGGCCAAGACAATCACCTGTACAGCCGGCCGCTTTTCACTTTCAACCTTCCGGTTTTTTTCTGAATTTTAATGACTCTATCCAAAAGGACTATCTGCCTTACCTGGCCCCTTTTTTGTTGACAAAGAGTGGTCGTCATGGGCAGGTGCGACTGTACTTGGCCAAAGAAAATCTACCAATTTATCGAAGTAACTTTCCTTTTCTTGTCTTCTCCTTTCCTTCCTGTGTCAGTTGGTCAGTCAACTGCTGTTCTTTTAACCGTGATGCACAATAAATATAAAGGTGGAATGAGTTGAACGAAATACTGAATAACGCCTTGTATCGTTGAAGGTTGAACCCGAGAATTACATCACACGAAACACAGCTCATTCTTTGCCAGTCCTCCCATCAACATTTCCCCTACTCCGAACTCTTACTTTCCCGCGTCCCACTCGGACAATCGACGACTAACTAGCCTCTGTTACCGGGAACAAAGCTATCAATCTCAGTAATCTACTCTCGACGATGGTCAATAAACTGGCGTAAAACATTCTGTGTGACCTAAAACCGCCACTGCACTCAATGGTCTCCGGAGAGGTCAAGTTCTATCCTTAGACTGCTTCTTTTTTGAAGAAGTAGAACGTGATTGGGGGGGGGGGGTTGTTGTGCCCTGTGGGTTGTTTTGGGTTTTTTTGGGGAGAAGGGGGGGGGGGGAGTGTTGTAGCTTCCTTATTTGCTTGTTCGTTTTTTTTATATTTTTGTTAGTGTTACTATATCCTACTGAGGATTGGATGGCCCTGACAAACAGATTCAAAGTTGCCAGTATCACATTATTGTATTGAAAGGAGTGAACAGTTTGAGTTTTATTTCGATCAACATGATCATACACTGTTTTTATATAAACCAAGCCTTAAATTTCAGTGATCATAAGTTATTAAAATTTAGAAGGAGACTTTGCTAAAAAAAAAAGTAAAATGAAAATATTTAGTTGTTCAGAACCTTAGGGTATGAGCAGGTACAGTGCAGCTGAGCGATAATGTTCCTTACATCTTGCATGTTGGCGTAGTGTGAGAGTATCCAATGCCTCCTAACTGCACTCAGGAGAAATGTATTTAAACCACACGACCCAATTCAAAAGTAAAGCTCAGTACCACAGTAACAATATGTAACTGTGTTTGCTTTTTTTAAAACACCTCCTTTCCTTACTAATCTCCTAATACAAAATGAGTGCTTTACCGCACTCATATGACCTTGTGTAGTTGCCAGCGACGTAAAACTCGTACTAAAAATGCTTTACGACCCCTTAGCGACCCTGCGACAGTCCTTGACCTACAGCCAATGAGCATTAGGGTCTATGTCTGTCGCTCTGGCAGATTACACCGGATCGTGAAAGCTTATCTTGGTAGTGTAACGGACTTTCGCCGATTTCAGGAAAGATCTTTAATGTAGTAATGCAAGTAGTGGTGGATTGACAGGGGTCGTGTAAGAGGGATTCTAGGAACGAGTATAATAATTATATTAATAACTATTAACAGTGACGCATGTCCTGCTTCCCCCGTGACCTTCAGTCCGGTGTATGAGGACGTAGGTTTATGCTTGTGCTAGTGAGTGTGTGTCTATTATATTTCAGTGCTTGCCAATCTGGACGTTTTTGATGACTAGTGGGCGATTTGGTCATTTTTAGTGGGTGGTGAGGATCACTCAAGAAGTGATGATGATGATGATGATGATGATGATGATGATGATGATGATAATGATTTATTATTATTATTATTATTATCATCATTATTATTATTATTGTTATTATTATTATTATTATTATTATTATTATTATTATTATTATTATTATTATTATTATTATTAT
>NW_004797679.1:61331-64320 GCF_000002075.1 Aplysia californica
AATGGAGAAAATATTAATTACATCGGATATGTAAATGACACAGTTGTAATAGCAGGCTAAGAAAAGGACTTTCAATTGCTTCTAGATACTGTTGTAACAGAAAGTGAATATAAAGGATTAGAGTTGAATGTAAAGAAAACAGAATGAATGGTAATATCCACAAAAAAAGCAGCAGATCCTAGTTGTAATCTCATTAGCAAAGGTGAAAAGATCAAACTAGTCCAACAGTTTAAATGTCTAGAATAATAATATGATAACATCTGAAGCCAAATGTTCCACAGAAATATAACGGACAATTACAATGGCTAAGGCTAGTTTCAATAAAAATGAGCCCAATCCTGAAATATAGAAACATCTCAATAAACACCAAAATAAAAGAGAAAGAGAAAGAGAGAGAGAGAAAGAGAGAGAGAGAGAGAGAGAGAGAGAGAGAGAGAGAGAGAGAGAGAGAGAGGAGAGTGCGAATTCATGAAAACTAATATTTAAAGCAATTGCACAATTCAAACACGCCAACGCACATCATATTGTAGAAGTAAAGGTTACTGGGACCAAATAGCGTCCCTCAACTCTAGTTTACTCTACTTTTCGGGAACCTACCTTCAACATACATGTCTTTATTTTTGCAACATTACTGTTCAATCCATGTCATTTGCTCTGGAGCGCTCGCTCGTAAAGCATAAATTGCCCGATATAAGCTTTCATCTTCTGAAACCCAACACTCAATTTTGTTCACAGTAATCAGAAGACCGTGTAGGAAATCAGAAACTTAAACCGATCTATCTAGCGGACATAAATCGCTACCAAGCTCATTAAAGGGAAAGTTAAGGACGCTTTCATCAAAAATTTTAATGACGGTGCGTCTAATTGTTAAGGCCCCTAGCTTAATGCAGAATACATTACGCAATCACGACTCTTTAGGCTATCCGAAGTTTTTGCTTCTAAGTGATTAAATTATTTTTGTTTCCGGCATGCTTTATTCTTGTAACAAACAGCATGGATGTGTGGGACGAAAGAGAAATGAGTCACGACGCTGTGGAATCAGGTGCTCGTCAGTTTTTGTGTATTTGAAAAAATTGATATTAAAGCCTTGCTTTTGAAGAAAAAATACCCTAATATCGTTAATAGAAGTTCAGATTTTTACGATTTTTGAAGAAGATGGGGTTTGCCAGGTGTCAGATGTAAAATTAATGAGAAAATGGCCGTCAAGATTTGGTGACTTCCAGGCTCTAGTGTCCATGGTAACTGCTAATTTACAACAACAATTTTAGTACCATCGTCTCAGGAATACGTTTTAAAAAGGCATAGAACAGTTGAACCTAAAAAAGAAAGATTTTTAAAAATCCACTCCCCCGGTACCCCGGAAATAAAATCTATAAAAAGCGCCAAAGAGGCGGAAAAAATAATGTTGATCTCTTCAATGGCATTATTCTGACGAGCGCCTGATTTAGCCACAATGCCTCCCAAATGAGGATACGTTTGTAATCCTCAGCTAGGGTTGCGCAATCTGTTCATTGGTGTTTTAGTGCTCCAGACGGAGAGATTAAACTGAGTGCGTGTAAGTAGTTGTTTTAAAAATAAGAATGTCACAAATACAACTCAGACTGAAAAAGTAATGAACGTCCCGGAATGTCTAACGCAGTGCCCACAAAAACTTATGTCGTTTTTGAAATGTTTGCATCCTTTTAGGTTATTGTTGGTTTTTTTCCAAATGCTGTTTTACTTTGTCAACGGTTAGATCTATTTTTTAAAAAGGCAGGTTTCTAAATAATGCAATGATTCTAATTACTTCAGATGACCCGAACCGCTACAGTGCTCTTGTCATCAACGCTGGTGACACGTGTTATATTCAATACAGTTGTAACGTGTCGTTTAATCCTCACGCATCCGTGAGATTTTTTATCTGTTTTTGTTTGTTTCTTTTTTTTTGTAGCAGGTTCTATCAGCCCATCAGAATAATTTTTGCAACACTTTCAGATGGTACATGAACAAAAAGTTGATCCTCCTTTTGGGTTCGAAACCTGAACTTCCATCTGTCAGATAAAGTCCTGTGTTTGACTCACCACGAATAAGGACTGTGGTTTATACAAAATAATGTTGGGTTCTCTAACCCAGAAAACGCGAACCTACACCTGTAGCGTCTTCGCCTAGCATGCAAAAGACATGAGTTCCATTATCTATAGGGCAAGATGTTTGATCATGTATCACCATTCTTTTCAAACTAAGTACCTCCTCTACCAACTATTTTTTCGACATGGGTGTAAAACATTTGTAATCATCTTAGAATCAATATTTTCTACAGGAGTACTGTTTTTTTTTCGCTCAAACTGCAAACTATGAGAAGAATTTACACTCCCCTCATCTCTCTAAACCAAATTTTGAAAAAAAAAGGGGGGGGGGGCAGAGTAAATTGTCATTTTAATACCTTTTTCCGGGGCCAGTGTTGTAGTGGCTAGACGCTTTGCCGTCGTGGACAGAGGATCCGAGTTCGATGCCCTTGTTGGGAGAATCGTTATTGCGTATCCGTATCCCCGTTACCCTTCTCAGTCTGGTTCTGCCCTAGGAGGCAGGTTCGGAACCCGTTTCCTAAATGATATAAATTGTGTCCATTGGGGTGTAAAAAAATCTACATATAGAAAAAAAACAAAAACAAAAACGCAGCATTCCTTTTTTCCCAAACATCCAGACGCCCTCACTCAAATTTTGGAGCCCAGAACAGCTTGACCTGGTTTAGAATATCAGATCCTTTGATCCCAAAACAGATCGGTCTTCTCCTGGCTCGGCCGGAAGTGAGGGTGACGTGCTGGCCACGTCAGCGTCATGGGCGTACTTCCTGTCCTTGGCCAACCATTGCAGGTCCGCGGACTAGCCAGTTCCTGGGGGAGGTAAGTCCTGCTCACTGGCATCTGTCAGTGTCCTGAGTCAAAGCTCGTTTCTTTGTCTGATCCACCTCCCAATACTATCTCTCTCTCTCTCTCTCTCTCTCTCTCTC
>NW_004797679.1:64958-66203 GCF_000002075.1 Aplysia californica
GTGTGTGTGTGTGTGTGTGTGTGTGTATATATATATATATAGGCAACTACACCAAAAGAAAAACGAAACCAAAACAAAACAAAAAATAAAAACATCAAAAACCGAGACGACTCTTCAGAACACTATTATTTTTCTATTATGTAGGGACAAAACCATGGATGTCTGATTCAGAACTTCCCGATACATGAGCGGTCACAAGATGTTAGGGAGAGACAGTTCTTTTCTCACTTTCCTAAATAATTGGTTGCTGGCAGTGCTGCCATAGTCAGAACACTAATTAATATGACTGAAGCGGGACGTGTCCAAATCAACACAGTGACAATGACCACGAACATCTGCACTAAGTATTCACCTTAAGGGACAGCCCAAGAACAGCCTCATTGTCAAGGTCAGAGCCTATATAGAGACTAGCTTTATTGCAACTTGAAGCGAGTGGAAGCTCAGTGACTCGGAAGCATTACACAATAATTCCCCAGCGATGTGAGCACAATGATTATTTCAGTACACCCGATAGGCTTATACCTTCTGTTGGCATAAACAACCTTTTAATACCAACTATAAGGACGTTGTCATCTGAGCGAGAACAATATATTTTATAATAATATGTCCATCCAATGACTATTCTTTTATGTGCGTGTATGTAATAATACAAGTTACAATGTTTTCAAAATCATGCTGCAAGGCTTGTACTTAAGAAACAGAAGAGGGATCACATTACTCCCATGTTAAGAACATTGCATTGGCGTCCCGTGTCAGCTAGAATGGCATATAAAATGGCAATATTATGTTATAAATGTGTCAGTAACAAAGCTCTATCATATCTTAGTGATCTCTTCCAGATTTATGTTCCATCACGATCACTAAGATCAGGCGATCAGTATCTTTTAAGAGTCCCTAGAAAAGGAGGTAACACATTTGCTGAAAGATCTTTTGCCCACCTGGCCCCATCAGTCTGGAACCCCAACCCTTGAGACATACAACACCTGAGTCTAGATATAAAATATCTTTAAAGAAAGATGTAATGACATCATTTTTATGTCAGTAGATTCATGTTCAGTGCACTGTTATGTAAATGACTATATGTCTATTTATGTATTTTGCGAATTGAATTGTGTATATTATCTTATTATTATGTATTTGTATGTGCTCATTTCGTAACGATGTGTAAGCGTGCGCGCGTGATAAGCAATTACATGTGTGTGTGTGTGTGTGTGTGTGTGTGTGTGTGTGTGTGTGTGTGTGTGT
>NW_004797679.1:66437-68011 GCF_000002075.1 Aplysia californica
GTGTGTGTGTGTGTGCGCGCGCGCACATGCGTGCGAATGTTTGCGCATGTGTGTATGTACATATATTTACCATGCCGCAGCAATTTTCTTTTTGTGGAGACCTGTACGATGTAACCTTATTTTATCTTTTCTCCTATCATGATCATGATATTTATTATTATCATCGCCCTATGTTTATTCTATTTTCCATCAATATTGAAAGACGAACAGAATAGTGTTGAGTTGGTTGTTATATCAGTTGGCATCATGCTGGTCTATGCTGCGATGATCTTGGTCCCGATGGAGTGTTCTTCACCTTGAGTTGTTGTTTGTTTGTTTGTTTTTTGTTGTTGTTGTTTGTTGTTGTTTTTTTGTTTTTTTGGGGGGGGGGTTGTATGTGTTTTACGGCGCTCGGAACTGCATAAGGTCATATGAGCGCACGAGACACATTAAAACAATTTCAGTTGGTAAGAAATTTTGAATTTTGCCCGGGTGGTGGCCTAGCCTACTCTTATCGATTTTCGGCCATCAAGTTAACTTTAACGAGCGCAACTTGCACACGGGTCCTCCGAGATTTTTCGCCGTTGTCCTAGAAGGCTAGGTTGTAGATCTTTCCTACCAGTCGATCAGGGGTGTGACTGAAAGACAGCAGTAAGAAGGAGCCTAGGAGTAGCAGTAGAAAGGCTGCAGAAAGAGTCAGGAGCCCCAAGGAGAGGGCAAAGGAGGTGAGGAGGTGGGGATAGAAAGAGGAGACGTAAGCAGACGATAGAACATTGCTAGAGCAGGTGAAAGGAGACAGTTTTAGAGAAGAAAATATTTCGGTTGCTACCCGGATTCGAATCCGGGACTTTTGAATGAGAGGCCAACACCTTAACCTTTAGGCCACCAGCGCCCTTGAGCTGTTTGGGGGATGTTTAACTGTTTGGTTCTGCCCTATAGAAGATAGACGTCAAATAAAGTCACACTTCTCAAACACCCTCACAACCTTGAAACTGTTTAACCGACACCATTCCTTACCACAAACAGTGTTTAATTGGATAATCTACTAAGCGATAGTTGAGAAGACAGAGAACACTGATCATACCTTAACCATTTATAATTCATTTTGTCCAGACTTTATTGGCGGTTGAGAGGGAAAAAACAATGTCGCCGAATTTCTAAAATCAAACGAAAAAGTAACCAACAATAATTTTGTATGCATTTGACGGAGATTTATGAAACCAAGGAATGCGCTTTTACTCTCAGGCCTACTTCATTACTCAATTCTTGTGCCTGACAGTGAAGGGCTTGATATAGGCTGAATGTGTTCAAATCAATATTGATAAGAAATACCTCTTAACAGATTCAATACCAATCTTGTTCTCAACGATTCCGTTAAAAAACAACAACCATAAATACAGTTCAGGGATTTAATTTAAAAGGCAATAATTGGAACAGTTAATAAGCTAAACATTTCTAATTACATTGCAGTGAACATTGCTCTCCATTTTCCCTTAGAAACCGAGCCAATGCCTTGTTATGCCATGAAATGCAGGAGCTGATAACATGTAGCAATTCTTCTTTTCCCCCACACATTCTTCCTCCTAAAGTGATCT
>NW_004797679.1:69344-70541 GCF_000002075.1 Aplysia californica
CTCTCTCCCAGAAAGGAAACTATAAATAGAAAAGTAAAATACGGGAACAAAACAAAAAAGGCATCTGAATGAGTGTGTGTCTTCCCATTACCTGTCTTTCTCTTTTGCTCCTCCAACTCGTTATTCATTTCCTCCCCATCTCTCAAAGGCGACATAAAGCTTTCTCAGAACAGTATTTTTTAGCACGCATTCCTTTTATATCTCAGTGGTCTCCCCTCGTCTCATGCAGGGCAGACAATAAAAGACCCCACAGTCCCGCGGAACTACTTCCTGTTTGCCGCTGTGACGTAAGGAGACGTTCCGGAAATTCCCGATCTGTTGTCAAATTAGGCTTTCCTGAACTCACCAGCCATCTGCCATGTACTGCACTGTTCGGAACTGAGATGGGACCTTGTGTTATTGAATAAAAAGTGAAATGCGCTGTTCACACTAATCAAAAGAATGTCGTGATCGAAACCGACTTTGTCGGTTACAATGATACATGTGCGTTAGCAGTTTTTTGTTGTTCTGAACAAATGTTATGAGTTGAACGTTATTGATCCTTTACGAGAGCGTACTATATAACCCTTTACATTCCTTGTGGAAGAAAGTGGACCTCTGTTTTTAACACTTGTGACTTTGTCCTCATACAAGTGATACAAAACGAGCTGGTATCTTTCACTAACTGCTTTTGATTTTCTCAAATGGTTACCCCGGTAACTTCAACAGATGGGTGACGAGGAAAGTCCAGACAATTCGCTTATTCGGAATAACAAAATTCTATCTTCTCAATATCTAGTTTTGAGAAATTTGACGTCAGTTTTTTTTAAAGTGTCAAAATGGGTTTTCGAATGCAATTCTTTGCAGATCATGATAACTACTCCGACTATTCTTGCGATTTTGATAGAGCAGATAAATAGAACATACGTTCTCAGACCTCAAGGTCTTAGTAACTCAAAAATGTCGGACAGATCTTTGTAATTCTGAGGTAGCAAATTATAATAGGTTTGAGAGCATCCGAGCAGAGAAATTATGAGAAACCAACCATGATCGTCTATGTCTGGTGCTCGATTGTAATGAAATGTAAACATATATACAAGCACATATCCCACTCTTACCAACCATCACTCAGACACACTGTCTCTATATTCCTATACTCTCTCTCTCTCTCTCTCTCTCTCTCTCTCTCTCTCTCTCTCTCTCTCTCTCTCTCTCTTG
>NW_004797679.1:73615-75466 GCF_000002075.1 Aplysia californica
GTACTTTTACTGTACTTAAGTACATATTTTAGATTGTACTTAAATTTGTACTTAAGTACCTTTTTAAAAGTACTTTAACAGCTCTGACTACACCCCCCTCCTTCCTCCCCTCCCCTCCCGTTACCCTACTGCCCCTCTCCCCCCTTCCTCCTCTCCCCGATACCCTAATACCCCCACCACACCCCCACTCCCATGGAATTGGGCGCTATCGATCACTTCTCAAGATCGTCCTAATCAGTCCGATCACTTTGATAAGGCGGCGAAGGTTACACGCGAAGAAATAATAATTATTATTTTGACTGTTTTTGTTTCTTCAGAAGCGATGACCTATGCTTCACTTTATATATCGCTTTCAAGGATAACTTACTACTTACTGATCCCATAATCCACGATGATAGTAGGGGTCCTGTATGATAGACAGCCTCGCCGGGTGCCTCCACTTTTCTACGGTTTTTGCAAGTGCCTGAGTTTGGACGAAGGATTTTCTTGTCCGCTCCGCAATGTTGTCGGTCCACCTCTTTCTTTGCGTTCCTCTCTTTCCCCTCCCCTGCACTGTTCCCTGAAGAATGGTCTTGGATAGACCACACGATCTTGTTATATGACCATACCAATTCATTTTTCTTCACTTCACAGTAGATAGGAAGTCTACATAGTTGGGAAGGGGGCTCCCGTGGCCTAGAGGTTAAGGTGTTGGCCTCTCATTCAAAAGGTCCCGTGTTCGAATCCAGGTAGCGACCAAAAATTTTCTTCTCTAAATGTGTCTCCTTTCACCTCATTTCCTGCTCTCTAGCAATGTTCTGTCGTCTGCTTTCGTCTCCTCTTTCTGCCCCCACCCCCTCAACTCATTTGCCCCTTCCTCTGGGCTCCTGATTCTTTCTGCAGCCTTTCTTCTGCTACTCCTTCGCTTCTTCTTACTGCTGTCTTTCAGCCACACCCCTGATCTTCTTGTAGGAAAGATCTACACCTAGCCTTTTCGGACAAGGGCGAAAAATCTCGGAGGGCCCGTGTGCAAGTTGCGCACGTTAAAGATCCCTTGATGGTCTAAAATCGATAACAGTAGGCTTCGGCCGCCACCCGGGCAAAATTCAAAATTTCTTACCAACTGAAAATATTAGGTTCATATGACCTTATGCAGTTGCGAGCGCCGTAAAACACTTTACAAAAACAAACATAGGATAACTATATAGAGTAATTTCTCCCGTGGTATCATGATAAGAGATAAGTGTACAACCTGTAACGTTATTTAACAAATGAGTGTTTAAAAGATGTGATGTGGGCCAATGGCCATAGACTGAATAGACTTACTTACTTCTCTCATGAATCTAGCAGAAGTCGCCAAACGTTTCTTTAAAAGAGAATGGTGGAGATCTCGGGGTTGGGGTGGGTGGTTGGTCGGCAGGTGATCTGGTGGGGTTGCTCCTTTTTCCACTATAAAAAATCTATCGTTCTTAACTCTCCTCCTTCTTTTCTCTGAGTGGGATACTCTCTTGTAACACTTCTAATCTTCGGCACGTATACACGACCTATTAGTGTTGAAGGTTCCGTGAAACTCTTTCTATGACTAAACTCAGAGTTGGGATCTAGTCAGCTGAAACGGATGGTGAGGAGCTCATTTTGTGGATACTCAATGTTCGAGGGGGGCGTGTAAACATTTAAAGACAGAGAAAGATAGGAGTGGCAAGAGAGACTACGAGAAAAAAAAGACGGGGTGACACTAGAGGAAAGAGAAAAGCAGGGAGGGGTCAAAAGAAAATGAAAGGGTGGAGAAGGGGTGTTTACTTGTGTCGGTGAGAGAGAGGGGCGGGGAGATAGAGAGATAAGAGAGAAAAGGAGTGAGAGAGAGAGAGAGAG
>NW_004797679.1:79426-80613 GCF_000002075.1 Aplysia californica
TGGGGGGGAAGGGGGTGGTTACAGCGTGTGTACGTGTGTGTGCATGTTTGTGAGTGTCTGGTGGTGGTGTTCATGTGAGTGTACGTGTGTGTGTGTGTGTGTTTCTCTGTGTGTTGGAGAGGGGGGTACGCAAGTGTGTGTTAATGAATGTGTGATAGGGGGGTGTTCATGAGAGTGTGTCTGAAAAGTATGTGTATGTGGGTCTATGTGTGTGTATGCGAATCTGTGCGTGTGTTTGTGCAGGTGTGCGCGCGCGCGTGCGTGCGTGGGTGTTCTCATTAACGCTTGTGTTGGGGTGTTCGTGGGAGAATATAGTGCGCATGTATGTGTGTGGCAAGAGTATAAGTGTCAGTTCTTATGTGAGAGAGAGAGGGTAGGGGGCATTGACAATGTACTCGTAGGCTGTCTGAACTAGCTAGATGGATAGCTGGTTGCTTCCAACATGGGAAGAGGAAATTGCGCGCATTTTCTCCCTTCCGCCAGACAGATGTTTAGGCTTGATTGTGACTATTGAATTTACACCCCCTCAAAGTGCCAAATTCAATCGACACCATTCAGATGTATTAGGGGGCGGGTTGCTGCGACCCTGTCTGTCAGGGCCATCGTGGGTGGAGATACTTTTCTTTTCTTTTCTTTTTTGTCCCTTGCCCATTTCTATGATATTGACGTCATCTGTTTAGTACAAAAACTTGCGTATGTAGTTTTAGTAGAGGTTTTACGGCGCTCGCAACTGCATAAGGTCATATGAGCGCCAGAAGATTAGAGGTATTATAAGAGAGTAACAAACATAAAAAAGAAAAAGGGGAGAAAAGGACGACAGATGTTTGATAAGAAAGAAGGACCAAACCACGCCAGAGCACCCGCCAGAGCATCCGCCAACCACCCGCTAAACGTGCGTATGATAGTGTCCAATAGTGTATTACGTACATAATTGTAATAACATGTAGCTGTTACAGATAGATGTTCAAAGATAATTACAGAGTAGGGATACAGCGTGCCAGCGGACAGATGGAGACAGATGCTCGCAAGTAAGCTATAACTTCCCCCTGGGGAATCGAACTCTAGTTTTCTGGGTGCAACGGACAAGCGCGTACTCGTTATACTACAGGAATGGCGTATAATCATGGAATGATAACAATGATAACAATAATAATAATAATAATAATAATAATAATAATAATAATAAT
>NW_004797679.1:81883-91533 GCF_000002075.1 Aplysia californica
AACCACACCAGAGCACCCGCCAACCACAAAGAGAGAGAGAGAGAGAGAGAGAGAGAGAGAGAGAGAGTGCGAGAGAAAGTGTGAGAGTGAGAAAGAAAATGAGATTGAGAGAACGACAGAGGACTGGAGAGACTGACACAGAGAAGTAGAGACACAAAGGGAAGGAGACAGAGAAAGGTAAATAAAACGGGGAGAGGGAGAGAGAGATGTCGGGAGAAAAATAAGGTGAGAGAAAGGTAAAGGCAAACGTATGTTCATATTTCGTTTATGCTTTTTCAGATTGCAAATGGGAGTACATGAGTCATCAGTATCTTCATCTGTATCTCTCCACATGTATATCATTCCTTTCTTTACCCATTAATTTAGTTATCTCTTTGCTTTGCAGACCTGGTGGATCAAAAGGTGGACGACCGCCCTTATCCTACATGCTGTTCCCGCCCCCAACCGTAGGCCGTGGGTGGACATGCAGCTCAGACAAAACTCTCAATATTCGGTATTAATGACTTCTTTTCTTTTTTCTGCCGTGACCCTATTCACGCTTGAAAGAGCTTCCACAAACGGAGAGAGTGTCTATTGGAATGTCATGTTCCCTACTCTTCAAAAGCTGTCACATCGCAGCCACGTAAGGTGTGCACCTACTAATATCGAAAGTCGTGATATGATGGGGGTTTTTTAACTTAGAAAGTGACTGAAATATTCGGAAGCTCGAAGTTAGATTACGACGCTGTACCCTTATTCAGGCGTTCGATTTCTGCAAAATCGCAATGTGGGTATACCCCTCTAACGACCAGGTTTCAGACCGGACAAAATGGAGAGGCTGAAAACGCAGAAACGGAAATTCCCAAGAGACCGTTGTTTATTGAGATAATATTATTACTCCACAGCTTCAATTTGACGCCATTTCTCTGCAGGGACTAGCGAATTGATGCTAAGTGTTTGTTGATCAATTTACCAGAATAGTTGAGGCTATTGTTTCTACGGGGGAATACAAAAGGTGGGTAAACAAGGTCTAGGGTCGGATGTGAGGCTAAATGATCCCGCGCATGTCCTAATTGAGTTTCCGGAAAGCTTTTTACTCCATCGATTTATTCCTTCCGGGGCGAGAGTGATTATTTTATGAGAGGTGTCAGGATCGGTTAGATCGTGCCAAGAAATGACACTTGGACACAATAATTACAGACATACAGGACAGGATAGGCTATCGACTTTTTAACTTGTGGTATGGTTCGGATGTAACGTCTTTTTCAACACGGTAACGGTCTTTCTAAGATTCAAGACCTCTAATACTATATTGGTAAAACGTACGTCGAACCAAGTGGATAGAAAGCGGTGAAAACTCCTTAAACAATCGAATTTCAAGAATGCAAGTTTGTGAATTCAATAAAGAGAAGAAGAACACCATCGAAAACCAGCATTTTACTACTGGAAAAAGGATGCACCCTAAAGTAAGTGAAAAGTCAAGTAAATACGCTATCGTTGTACTCTGGGGGAAATTACCACAAATGATTGTAATCATACAGTGAGTGACAGTTAATGAAAAAAGACCGTTAAAAGAATAATTCTTATGTCATCCAAAATGTGACGGAGAAAACACGGCTTATTTCAGTTAACACTGAATCTTAGAGAAAAAACATACTGGAGAATATGGGTAATGTCACACACCAATTCTAGATCTATGTCGAAAATAAAGCAAGGCTGTGACAAAGCAATGCTTTGGGGTTTTTTTTTATGGGGTCTCTTGTTGCTAGGGATTTCAAAGGATCTTGCATAAAGCAGAAGGGAAACTTCCGTTATAGCAATTGTTTTGCTTCCTACTGTTATAAGACTGCTACTTTTTGTCTATCAGTGTGCCTGACTTTCAGTACGTTTGTCTGTCTTGGTCTTTTCCAACCCGGTCTGTTTCGCTCTACTCCAGCTGTACATTGTCGTTGCCTTTTCAAAATATTCATCGCAACCCAAATGATCAAATAAAGCAACATCTGCTTGACACACGTGTGGCGGAGTGACAGCAAGGGGTGTTAGCTTACCTTGCACCATGATAAACACATGAATATATATGGCATTCTTTTGTTCGATATTTCCAATTTCCAGAATCCAAAAGCCGCAGTGCTCAGAGCAGTGGTCCATGCACCACCCCCTCCTGTCCCCCCGTTCTCTTTCCTCGCCCGCTCTTTTCTTCGTTCTCCTCTCACTTCTCATCACATCCCCTTGTTTCTTTTTGTCTTCTCCTCGTTTTCGTCTATTCAAAAAGCTATTTTCTTTTGTTTCATATTTATATAACACAGTTTCGATGTCTTATTGTCAAGTCCATTTCCATAATTTGCTTTAAATATGAGAAGAAAATGTTAATACAAACACCTCTACAGGGACACATAGATCAGATTTTTTGTTTTGATATAAACAAATATTTCCTGTCAGCCTAATGCATACAACTTGATCAGCACGGAAAATATTCTACGTTCCGCAATAGCTGAATGGGGGGAATGTAATTACCTTGTTTAAACGGATTATCAGAGCTAAGTAACCTCCCTGAGCCCTGGACCACCAGGAATGTCTTCATCGCTATCTATCAAATTAATTACCATTAAGCAATTAGGTAATAAGCGATACTGCTCGTAATTCGTGGGGCGAGTCATGGGTTTGAAGCAATCAGTGATATTTGCGTTGGGCACTCACGATCACATTAAAAATCTAACGCTCATTTTGTGCGTTTGGATTTTGAAAAAAATGTTTTTAGTGTACAGGGAAATAAAAATTTGCATATGTGCCTATTTGTATGCTTTGATTGATTCAGTTATTCATCTATTATGTTTTGCACGCTTTTCCCTTATTACATTACTTGGAGAAGGGGTCGACAAACCTTTTAAAAAAGTAAGCTGGATAACTAAGAGAGAGCCGAATGCAGGCTGGGTAACTACTTTGTCCAATGCAATGCACCGAATACATTATGCATCGTGGCGGGTCAGACAAATTAACCTCGCAGCAGGATCTGGCCTTCCGGCCATGGTGAGGTGCTGACCCCTGACTCAGAGAGGACAAGACACGTTAATGGGTGGATGGATGGATGGATGGGTGGATGGGTGGATGGATGGATGGATGGATGGATAGATAGATAGATAGATAGATAGATAGATAGATAGATAGATAGATAGATAGATAGATAGATAGATAGATAGATAGCGATTGGCAGACAGACAGACAGACAGACAGACAGACAGACAGACAGACAGACAGACAGACAGACAGACAGACAGACAGACAGACAGACAGACAGACAGACAGACAGACAGACAGACAGACAGACAGACAGACAGACAAACAGACAGACATTGAAATAAAGTCAAAGACAGAAAAATTTACGCAGTTTTATTTTGAATTGTTAGGAAACGTTGGACGTGGGGGTGGGGTTGGGTAATATGGCGGTAATCCAAGCGAACTAGCAAGTTGGACGTCGTGAATATTGCCTCGGAACAGAATTTTTATTGAGATCACTCATTAGATTAAGTAAAAAACATAACTTACACAACAACAAGGAGCTAAATGTAAATGGCTTGAAACACATATTGGAGTCTGAACTGACAATTGAGCATCCTTGCGGAAAGCCGCAGTGTTCAAATATAGCATCAGAGACATAGAACAAAGGTATGTTCAATAGGGCTTGAGTTTGATATCATGAAAAACTTGGAGCGTACACAGTTAACGACGACATGGAAATGTGCACAAAACACTCTCGACAAAGATTTCGGAAGTACATCGAAATTAAAACTCTTGATGTCAAAATAAACGTAACCCCCAATAGATAAATAAATAGAATATATTTTAAAAATAAACAAAAAATAAAGAAAAGAAAAAAAGAAATTAAAATTAATTTAATTTGTGTAATGAAATAATTTAAAAATTTTTTTTTAATTATATAAGTCAATAAAAATAACATTAAACAAAATAAATAAACAAATCAAGCCATCCATCCATCAATCAATCAATAAATCAATAAATAAAATCAGAACTGAACTGACATATTGAGCACATCAAGGAGTCACTGTAGAGGTTACATTGGTGGGGCTGGTGCTGTTGCTTACAGGTCCAGGAAACCGCCAGCAGTGATGGTAGATGTCCATAAGGACGTAAAGTTTATTTTTGGATACCTCAAATTTATAAAGTTCTATCTGAAAATGTCGGCCGTTTTGAGTTACTGAGACCATGAAATCAAAAATCAAATACTCCATCTGCTCTTTCAAAATTGTAATATTATTCTGAATTGTTATCAAAATATTCAATGAATTGCATTCGAAAAAGCTTGACAGTTTGTGAAACTCAAAATTTTTTATCGTCAAATTTCTCAAAAGTAGGTACTGAGCAGACAGAACGTTGTAATAATTATTCTAAGTTAGCGATTTTCTTCTACACTTTTCTTGATATGTCCGCATTATGATAGTTCAAACCGAGAGTATTGCACCAGCCAGCATTCCATTCAAACAAGCTGAATGTTTATTAATTTTGATCCATGCAGAGTTGATTTGGCAACACCCCTGGGCGCTCACAGTTTCACAGTTTCGTTTTAATGTCGTGGGATCCGGTACTGTTAAAAAAGCATCTATTTTTGTCTATATATTTTTTACTCTGTCTTACCCTGTTAAAAATCAGTCCTTCAATGTGTGCTCACAGATCTTGCAGAGTGAACGATTCTATTTTCTGCTCGTTTTTTTAGAGGCGTTTTTTTTCAAAGGTGGGATTATAATAACAAAAAGAAAATCCAACCACCACACCTCACCCCCCCCCCCCCCCCCCCCCCAAACAAAAATAATTTTGTTTACTATAAGAACAGTTTTAAGGCATAATGTTTTATTTATTTCAAAAGTATTTTGTAACCAAAAAGAAAGGACTGATAGTACGAATCATAAAGCAACCTTGCCTATCATGCTAAATACAAGTCTTAGTATGTTGTCGGTAAGGACAACGATATTCTAAGACCCTGCTTGCACAAGGTATGGGTTTAACACCACTTTCACTACTGTGCGGACCAGCATTTGTGGTGAAATGGTTAGGTGCTTCGCCCTCGTGCGTAGAATACCTTATTTCGATTCTCGTGTGGGGGGGTTCATGGAGCATCTTAGCCTTTCTGCTTGGATGCTGTGTCCCTCTCAGCCGGGACGTGGCTGGGTTGAAGCCCGTCTTCTGTATGATCTAAATTATTCACGGGGAGGAGGGGGGGGGGGTTCAATTACTTTAAAACAAAACAAAAAACGACAAGGACTCTGTGCAGCTACTTCTAGAAGGCGAGATTTCCGCTGAAACTTCACTATCAGAAAGAATTGAACCAAATAAGAAAAGAGTCCTGAAAATTCCATAACAACTCACAATCAAAATTTCAAAACTGCTCTATAGGGATATAAACCAGGATCGTTAGCATCTTAATTCAGTAATTTAGCATAATGCCTCCTGAGTAATCTTCATTCAAACGACTGATTAGACGCACCCTTACATATATTCTTGAGATAAAAAAAAACAGACGATAAAGACAAATCGGAGTAGGAGGCGGAAGATAAAGCAAGCTAAAATCAGACGATTTGTCTTTAATTTAATTTTCTTCTCCAAAGACGACTAAAAGAGGAAGTAAACCACGACTAAAAAGAGGAACTATCCTCCCACGGCGGAAAGCAAATACACAAAAACATGAGTTCACTAGCGATGTACAAAACAACATCTGAGTAATGATAAAGAATAACATCCCAAAATTCTTTCATTTGTCCCATAAGAAATGTTCAATTTGTCTTCAAATCAACCTCTTTTTTGCTGGGAGAAGCTTTCAAATAAGTTACAAAAACGGCTCATTATTTTTCTAAATTTGCCCAGAATCGTGATGTTTGTTGTGATCAAAGAGTTCCGTCTGGCTTAAGCTAGGATCAAGCCACCCCCTTCAAGAAGCCAATTTTATTGTTCCCCGTTGGGCGTTATAGAAGCAGTTCGGTGTATCCGCAGAAATGTCAGAGGTCAATGTGCAAATTGTGTAGCAATGCGTAAAGTTATTCTGTCATAGATCATGGGTGTGTGCTTCGGCCCCTGTAGAACCTGCATCGATCAGATTAGATTGAATGGAGAATGGGTGTCTGCGTTGTAAAAACATTCCATAACGCGTTGATGACACGGCTGGTGCGGCATACACAGACCCTGCGGAAGGATACAGACGCATTTGAAAATAGTGCTTTCTTATTTTGTGAAGTGTCTCGAGAAATCTTTTGTGAAATGGGAGTCAGCGAGGACAAGTTTGTTTGGTCTTGTGTTAGACAGGACATATTTAGGGGGTAATAGCTATGATGTTATTGCAGCCTTTATCGTCGTCGTCGCTGTTGTTGTTGTTGTTGTTGTTGTTGTTTTTGTTGTTGTTGTTGCTGCTGTTGTTGTTGTTGTTGTTGTTGTTGTTGTTATTGTTGTTGTTGTTGTTGCTGCTGTTGTTGTTGTTGTTGTTGTTGATGATGATGATGATGACTGGTAATCATTATTGTCAGGTTGCCGGTTCGGGGGTTCAAGCCGCTGTCCTGACGTTGTGTCCTTGGGAAAGGCACTTTACACAAATTTTCTTCACTTCACCCAAATGGGAATGGATACCTGGCCATAGACAGCGAAAGATCTTGTCGGTGTGTTAGTGTTTTAGTGCCTATAAATGGCCGCTTGCACTGTATGCTTCCCATGCAGTTGAGATAGTTTCAGAACGTTCTCGGTCTGCTGGTGTAATAGCATAGATTGTGAAGCGCTTAGAGCTTGCTGTTGAGCGGGGATTTGCGCTATACAAATGCTGTCTATTATTATTTTGATGATGATGAAGTTGCTGCTGTTGTTCCAGTATCTGTTGTTGCCGTTGCTGTCATCCGTAGCTTATTTCTGGGACAATGCACAACTCTTCAATCAGTGAGCTGTCCCAGCAATACGCTATAGATGCCAAACCTGGCCAGTAGCCAGAAATATCATAAAGAAACTAAAGACAGCACAAATAACAATGGAGAAAGAGAGATGCTGGGAATAACAATGACGGACCTGATAAACTACACGATGATACGAGAGGAAACAGGAGTGACAGATATCCCGAAATTTACATTTAAACAAAAAATGGAAATGGGCTCGCCACATTGGCAGAATGAAGGACAACAGATGGACGGAAAATATAACGTACGGAATGGAGACCAATAGCAGGAAAAAGATCTAGAGGTAGACCAGAAAAACGATGGGATAACGACATCAAAGTGAGGATGGGTGTAACCTGTAACAGAAAACAGCTGATAAAACAGAGAAGAGGTCGTTGTTGGAGGGCTAGATCCTGCAGTGGACGAACAACGCCTAGAAAGAAAGAAAGAAAGATAGAAAGAACGAAAGGAAGAAAGAAAGAAAGAACGAACGAAAGAAAGAAAGAACGAACGAAAGACAGACAGAATAAAAAGTTGTCGTCATTGGTATTTTTATTATTATCATTGTTATCATTAGTAGTAGTAGTAGTAGTAGTAGTAGTAGTAGTAGTAGTAGTAGTAGTAGTAGAATTGTTGTTGTTTTTGTTATTGTTGTTGCCATTGTTGTTATAGTTGTTGCTGTTACAGATGTTATGGTGATATTGTTTGGTGTTGCCTACTATAGAATTACAAAGTTCTATCTGCTCAGTACCTAGTTTTGATAATTTGACGTCAAAGAGTTGAGTTTCTCATCATGTCACGCTTTTCCTAATGCAGTTCTTTGAATATCGTGATAACGACTCCGAATAATCTTACGATTTTACAAGAGCAGATTGAAAATGTGTCAGATAGAACTTCGTAATTCTATAATAGAAATATATTGATAGGATTGTTGACTCGCGGGTTACAAATTAAGTCGATTTCACCGTGTTTAATTCTCAAACATAACCACATAACGTCATCCTTTCGGTTCTATTTAGTCGTGATTATCGCGTAGACAAACTACGAGTACGGCATTATGTCTCTGTCATTTTCAGTTAATGTTGAATACGGGTTAGAAACGGAATTTAAAAAGATGGTGGAAACCCCAGAGTTTCAGAGTTGTAGACATACGCTCTCAGTGGGCTGTGGGCCTTGTACATTAGATCGGGTGCCCGTTACGAATGGGATCAGGTCGGATCCGGTCGGGTCGGGTTGATCGCCCGACTCGCCACCTGAAAACGAAATCGTTTGTTTTTTAGGAGACGAGTCGGGTGTAATCGGCTTATTCCACGGTAGCCGCTTTGCGCCCTCAATCTGGCTAGCATACCGACCCGACCTGACCCGTTCTCCCAATGGGCACCCGGTATTGGGAACATTTTCACTCGTCGCACGACCGCAGATATGCAATTGAGACAATTTTCGCCCATTTGTTTCGTTTAAGCGAAATTGATGTCATACTTTGCAGACGAGCAAGGGGCCAACGTTTCCTTGTGTGCTAGAGTACAGTCTCCAAGACCAACCGGTTAGGCTGGATAAGTCGTGTTTTTCTTTCGTACTTTTCTTCTTTTTTTCTTAATTCTTTCTTTATTTTTCTTTCTTAAATCACCTTTTCTTCTTTTCTTCTTTTCTACTATTCTTTTTGTTGTTGTTCGTTTCTTTTATTTTTTTTCTTTATTCTTTATTGCTTTGTTGTTTTTTTTGTGGGGGGGGGGGGGTCTTTGTTTAGCTTTATTTCTTCACTTATCACATATATTCATTAATCCAATCACTTGTTTCTTTCGATCCTTTCCTTTTGACTGTCTGTCCATAGGGAGGGATAGCTATTTGTTCAAAGAAGGAATAACTTAGTAATTATTTATCCAGGCTTGTAAAGTGTTTGTAAACTCACATTACATAATTGCCTTTTCAAAATCCTCCAACAGCCCGTGTCCCTCTAAAAAATATCTTAAACAGATCCCTCGCAAATCCAATCAGGACGAAACGTAAGCACACAGCGAAACAAACAACCCCGGAAATGACGTCATGGTTCTACCCACCGACGAGCTGCGCAGACGAGCGCGCCATGTTTGTGGAGATGGAAACTCAAGATGGCAGAAGATCAGGAACATCAATAGATTTAGGATCAAAGAGTCGGCAGTTGCCTATCATTCTCCAGCCAGCGCGCCCTCATTAGAAGCTCTGGAAGACGTAACAAAGGGGGAGATAATTCCACCCCGGCCTGGCCCATCTCAAAGATTTATTTCTCATCCCTTACAATGATCGATCTTCAAGAACGTTCCAGGATTTCGTTTTCAGTCAGGTTTATCTTTTCCCTTTCTTTTTGTGTCCCGTTCGTCCCGCATGCTGTGCACTGTACCCTGCCTTTTCTTTTAATTCCTTTTTCATCACCCCCGTTCCTTTCTCCTCCTCCTTGTCTTCCTCTTCCTCTTTCTCCTCCTCCTCCTACTCCTCCTCCCCCTCCTCCTCCTTCTCCAGCCTCCTTTCAATTGTCAACACACGATGTTTAAACCTCTCTTCGTTAACTTCTTAACTGTTAATCGATGATGTGTGACTTCCTGGTTCGTTTTATTCTTTTTAAAATCTCTTGTCTAAATGAGAGACCTGGTTTCTCAGTCTTTATACCTTTAATAGGTTTCCCAAATCCACTCTGGTATATTTCTCTGTTTCTCTCTCTCTCTCTCTCTCTCTCTCTCTCTCTCTCTCTCTCTCTCTCTCTCTCTCTCTCTCTGA
>NW_004797679.1:91633-97583 GCF_000002075.1 Aplysia californica
AGAAAGAGAGAGAGAGAGAGAGAGAGAGAGAGAGAGAGAGAGAGAGAGAGAGAGAGAGAGAGAGAGAGAGAGAGAGAGAGATATGTGGGTGATGGAAAGAACGGGGGAGGGGGAGGGGGGGGAGAGTAAATACTAGATCACTATTTGAATGTGCACTTTTCGCAATTCTAAAGAAATCAGAAGATTCAAGTCGTTCGTCAAATCTGTACCTCAGAATTACAAAGTTCTATCTGATCAGAATCTGGGCTTGAGAAATTTGAATTTAGTTTCACACCATGTCAAGCTTTTACGAACAAAATTCTTTGAATATCTTGATAACGACTTCGAATAATCTTATGATTTCTACAAAGCAGATCACCATCATCATCCAGGGCCAGATCTGCAACAGACATCGGCGATCATGGTACTCAGTTCATTCCTTTGCTCGGATACTAAAAAAAAAGCTACGTTTCCCAGTTAGAGCATAATAATACTTCTGTTTGAACCTCATGGTCTTAGTAACTGAAAACGGCTAAACACACACACACACACACACACACACACACACACACACACACACACACACACACACACACACACACTACAGACATGTACATGCAAGAACACACACAATCTGACACGCAAAGCACATACAAGCACGAAAACAGACAACACACGCACACACACGCACGAGAAGTTTTTATTTAAAAATAAGAATAGGCTAGTTTTGTTCAGACTTTAGTAGCAGCTTCTATTCTTGCTTTGGGGTCAAAGGGAGCATAAAAACTGTCCGTTTAAAAAAAATGTTATTAAGGAATGGTTGTTGGTTTTTTTTCCCCTTTAGATTCAATTTAAGTTAAGTTTTGAGATTATGAATATTCTGAATGTATCTTTCAAGGCAATATTTTTTTTGGGAATTGTTGCGTCATATTTATTAGCACGTCTTTCCTGAGACGATGGGCCTCTTTCTGTCTTACTAGTGGCGTCGCACTATTGGCAAAGTCCTTTTATCAAAAATGTATTTGGTAAGGATTGTAACCACGGCAATGTCTATCATGGTCTTACCCATTCATTCTTTTTCTTAAATCATTGAGATTTATGCCCTCATCGACACAATTTAGATTATATAGGAGGCGGGTTAAGACCCTGCTTGTCAGGACCAACCCGGGTTTAAAGGAATGCAACATCCCAGCAGGAAGAGTGAGATACACGATACAAATTCTACCTCCCTCCCCCTGTGAAATCGAACTCGGACCTCCAATATACGACAGGAGATTGTCTAACCGCTACACCACAGACGCCTGTGCTTTGACTCAATTGTGGCAAAATTCACAACTTAAAGAGCAGAGATTCGTCGACGTGAAATAGCTCGTCCTTGCTCTAAATTTGGTTCACAGCCAGCGTGGGAGGATTTATACAGTAAATCAGCTAATAATAATATTTAAACATCGTTAATTTCAAAAAAGAAAAAGAGAAAACGTTGCTTATTAATTAACCCCTTCACTGCCACGCCAGAGAATTGAGTTATGGAGCAGGGCCGGGTGTAAAAACGCATTCTTCTGTGTCACAAATGTCAGTTGACAGGCATAAAATTTCATTGCAGGCTGCTTTTTTAAAATGTAGATGTTCAGTAACGTCACTTTACCCAGTCAACCGACTGTCTAATTTTGACCAACATTCTCGATCCCGCACAGTTAATGACAGCGAGTTCAACTTGCGAAGACGACCTTTATGTTTGCGAAACACTGACCTGCCCTTCACACTCCCAAACACTTTTTTATTTTCCCTTCAGTCGCTCGAACTTGGAGGATTGAGTGGAAAAAACACAGCTAATTGCCTTCTTTAACGGATTTCATTTTCCCCCTTGCCCAATCCTATCAAAATGATGCGTCTGATTAGCATAACGTTGTGCATGTGATGTATTAGCAACAGTGAACACAAGGTTATGATAGTGTGACTTTTTATAAAAGATTATATCTAAATGTGCAGAAACAAGTTTGGTAAAATGTAAAGCAGACTAGATGCTTTCATATTACCTTTGAGATTATCTTCTATCAACAAGTGCCCAAGGTTAAGTCGCAAAAGTGGTTAATTGGACATAATCTCCTGTAACTTGTGAAAAATAACAAAACCAAATGACATAAACAGATTTGTTTTTCTTGAAGCAGAACAATTACTAATAAGTTCATGATCACACATTGTCTACGTAACGTACAAATATCCAGCGCCAAATCAGGACACGAAACACACACACACAGACACACACCCACACACACACACACACACACACACACACACACACACACACACACACACACACACACACACACACACACGCACACACATACACACACACACACATTTTCAGCATTCTAATACAGGTACATTCCAATATCCCCCCCCCCCCCTCCCGTCTTTTTCTATCGAAATTTGACGAGGCGCTAAAATGATATTTAACCACATCAGCAGTAGAACCCGACCCCCCCCCCCCCCTGCCCCCTCTCTTTCCTTTCTCGGTCCTGAAAATCATATAACAATCTGGGTCCTGAATTTTTTTCTCTGTTTCTCCCACCATCTATTAATTTACCTTAGGGCAATTATTGCCGTTGTATAGGTATAACGCCCTTTTCAACACTGAAAGGCAATATTCCACAACATGAATCAGATACTTACAAATATCAATCTGTCACTGAAAACAAGAAAAAGAGTACTGAAAAGCTACGTAGAGCCAGTCCTAGTCCTGTTATACGTGTGCGAAGCATGGACAATCAGTAGACAGCTGAAAAGAACAATTGAGGCGACAGAGTTGTGGTTCATAAGACGCATGCTGCGTTTCCTATGGACTGCTAGAAAAACAAAAGAAGAGGTCTTGGTTGAAGCAAATTGCTGGCGACAGCTTATGACGAATAATACGAAAGCGATAGGCAAATTTCACAGGAAACACACAGCGGAAAGAAGCACTGGAGAATATTGTAACGACAGGCAAGTTTGAAGGAAAGAGAGGCAGGGGCAGACAGAGGGAAAATATACTAGACAGATTGACAACATGGCTGGGAACAGCAAGAACGACAGATACCATCGCTGCAAGGCAAGACAGGGTGAAGTGGGGGTCCATGATCGCCCACGCCATTCAGCAAGGCACCGGATGATGATGATGTCGAATCTGACATCCATCTCCGACAGGCCCAAACCGAATGGGTGGAGTCCAACGTCTTCTGTGTTTATATTAAAAAGGCATAGCGGGAGTCCACTAACAACTCCCCAACAGAACACACGTTCAGAATGCCTCGTTAGGGCTATGAGACAGGGCTATGAGACAGGGCTATGAGCAGGGGCGAAGGCTGACTTGTTTGACAGGGTAATCAAAGTGAAACGGGACCAGATATAGATCTATATGGCCTGTAGATATCACATAAGAATCTTACTCGAGGCGGCGACTCTGACTGAGTTGTAAATGAAAACAAATCCGGAATTCATAGTGTATGTTCAACCGCCAAAATAATCGGGAAAGTATCTTATTAAATATCAGTTCCAACTAAAATTAAATTAACTTTAGATGTGAATACATAAACACAAAGCAAAGAAGCAGAGATGTCAGTACTAGATCTATATGTTATAGATCTACCAGAGAGTCTAACTCTTTGGTAGAACATGACAATTATCATTTTTTAAATTTCACATTTGGCTGTTTTTGTTAGCCTTTTGCGGCCAGGAGCTGGTGTCATAATCGAGGTCATGATGTGATTATAGGACAGTAAAAAGTCGAGGAAAAAAAACAAGCACATGCAGCAGTAAAGAGATTGTTAGGAGTTAGTTCCCCTCACATTTGTGAGGTAGACTCGACCAGTGTTCGTTAGCTTACTTAATCAGGGCTTGTGGTTGATTTTAACTGTGGCCCCAAAGGGGTGAACAGGGTATATGTGGCAATGAAACAGCCATGACTGCTATGCACATGTTCCCTCAACTGTATTGGTAGATTCTTTCAGCCTCACTTTAAGCTTACTTAATCAAAGCTTGCGACGGATTATGGAGTGGCCCGAGAGGGGTGAGGAGGCTATTTATGTGGCCGTGAAACCGTTTTGAATGTTAGGCATGCTCATTGTGGATTACGAACCTCTTTTTACTTTTAATTTAAGAGGTTTACGTTTAAGGATGAATTTGACAGCGACAATGTTTCAAAATTAGGAAGGGAAGCAGTGATTATTTGATTATTTAGACGCTTCGTCCCTGGCTATGAGACAGGGCTCAATACGCTACCCTAGATTACAACGTTCTAGCTGCTTACCTAGTTTTGAGAAATTTGACGTCAAACATTTTGATTTTCCCAACATGTCAAGCTTTTCCGAATGCAATTTTTTGAATATTTTGATAATGACTCCGAGTAGTCTTACAATTTTGATAGAGCAGATAGAACATTTGGTTTCTGACCTCATGGTCTCAGTAACCCAAAACGGCCGAAAATGCCAGAAAGATCTTTGTAACTCTAAGGTAACAAATAGTCAAGCATGATACCAGCTGCGCTACAGTTGGTTAAGTGACCTGTCCTTGAACAGACCTTGCTCTGTATGTATGGCATTCATAAAACCCAAATAAAAAACAAATAAACCGTGCTTGACATTCGGATGTGAACTGATAAGTCTAATAATTTCTTTTACAAGACTGCATCCGCGTCGCGAGTGGTTGGAGGGTGCCACTAATAATATATCCAACTTCTTTTATTTCTGGGGTTTTTTCGGGGGGGGGGGGGGGTCGGTGAGCGGGTTGGGAGAGGGAGGTTGTTGTCTTTCTTACTTTTTTCCCAGCACCAAATGACCGTTATGACGTCTATGTGCATCTCTTTTTTCCAACAAACAAACAAAGCATCGCCTGTTTGGTATAATGTTTAGATTAATTGCCGTCTCATGCAAAAGATCAAAGTTTGATTCCAACGTGGGTCATCATCATCCAGTGCCAGATCTGCGACAGACATCGGCGATCATGGATCTCCATTCATTCCTTTGCTCGGATGCTCTAAAAAAAAAAAAGCTGCGCTTCCCTGATCTTTCCCTGTCATCCATTTGTTTAGTAAGTAGGTTGTTCTGGGCCTACCCCTGCCTCGTTTGCCTTCAATTTTGCAAGTGAGAGCTAGATGTTCAACACCCTTGTGTCTATTCAGGTGTCCCAAAAATTACATTTGTCGTTTCCTAATTATTTTTAACATTGAGCGTCCCACGTGAGCTTCATCAAGCCTAACTTGGGTATATCTATATCATTGTTACGTTTTCCCGTCTTTCTGCAACAATGCTGCATCCGACTCAATCTGGGTCCATCCTGACAGGCAAGAGTCTAAGCAGCCCGCTTCTTAACAATTAATAATCTAAATTTTGTTGATGGGAGCATGAGACATTTACAATCAATCGGACACTCGTGGGAAGGAACTCTCTTTTGCTGTGAGTTCAATTACAATTATCCACCCTGATCAGCTGGCAGCATTTCTTAATGCGCTTCTATAATAATCCCAACGCTCTTCTTGATCATGTGAGGGAAATACGCAATTTCCGATCCCTTCTAAACCTTGTAAAAAGAGCCAACGCCAAAGTAGCCCTTACAATTTCTTCATTAATTAATGCAATTCAGAAAATAGGGGATAATTTAAGAAATTTCATCATCTATAGACAGAGGCGAGTGATAGAGAGAGAGGGGGGGGTGAGATAGAGAGAGAGGAGGTGGGATGCAGAGAGAGAGAGAGAGAGAGAGAGAGAGAGAGAGAGAGAGAGGAGAGATACAGGAGAGACACGCTGACAAGGAGATAAACAGGTAGATTCAGTAACAGAAGCACACACAGGCATACACACACGCACAGACACACACGCACACACACACACGCGCGCGCGCGCACACACACAGTGATACGAAAGCACGCGAGAGCACGCACAAGCACCAAGATAGAGAGAGAGACAGAGACAGAGAGACAGAGAGAGAGAGAGAGAGA
>NW_004797679.1:99056-103952 GCF_000002075.1 Aplysia californica
TGTGTGTGTGTGTGTGTGTGTGTATCCGACCGACGTGCCCAGGCGGCAAAGGAGTCAGTAATTCGTTTGTAGCGTCTGTCCGCGACCCCGAGTAGAGAGCTTCGAAGGTTACCGCCTCCTTCGAGTGACGTGTGAGTGTGAGGCAGTCATGCCTCCCTTTTGTTGCTGTTGTTATTGTTGGTTTTTTTGCTGTTGCTGTTGTTGTTGCTGTGGTTGTTGTTGTGGTGGTGGTTATTGTTGCTGCTGTTGGGGGTGGTGAGATTGGGAGGGTCGGGGGGAGGAAGATCATAGAAGGTCAAATAATATAAATTCGAAATGCAAACATGCCCTATTCCTTTTGTATAATCATGGCAGGCAAAAATCTACCACCTGAAATTGAAAAAGAGCATTTGTATAGAGGTCCTCCATATAAAGAATACTCCTGAAGAGTGACCCAGACCAGGCATAGAAACATGTTGGGCATAAATTGTGAGACCTACACAATTCTCTCGCCATTGTTTTGTGGCATTCTACTGGAGTCGTGGAAAGATCATTTCTTTGATCACTTAATTGTGGATGCCTTTATCGTGTCACTTTTGAAAAGCTTTCGTTCTCCGCCAGAACAACTGTAAAAGTTGACTTGGGAGGCTTTGTGCACAAACTCCTCCCTTATTACCTAACCTACACCTTTGAAACTTTGCAGGCGTCCACAACATCCATGTGGCCAGGACCTAACTTTATAAAATCCACGCAAACTGCTTTCCCAGATTTTTCCTAAAGGCTTTGTTTCATCCACACAGAGTTCTTATCTTGAGAAAGTCCGTCTTCTAAGACGCCGTGGTAAACAAGTGAGATTTCCGTTCACTAGCCGTGCGCTAGGTGAAGTGCACACTTATTCAGCTGTTTGAGTCTGCAAGATTAGTTCGGGCACCGGGGCCAGACAAGGTCATCACCTTTACATTTATCGTTGAACAGAAATCAGCGTGAAAATGGTTGACTTCCGCATGAAATTATCCCCTGAGAAATGAGTCCACGATAATTATCTACCCGCGAAAGACCATCTTAGTTGGGATGTACATCTAAACATTAAAATCTCACTCACTCTTTTTGGAGAATGGAATTTAATAACGATTCAAGGGATAAAAGTCTCTACAGGTATCATAAAAATTATTTATGAGAAGGTTTCTTTAGAACTTCGTCATTTTTTCGAGCTATACTATTTCATTTCAAGAATTAACTTCTCATTGAATCTCTTTTAACTTGACTCTGGAAAGAACGCATGCACTTTTAGTTTAATATGAGCTGATCAAGGCACGCAGTGTCAGACTGGCAGCAACACGGGGAAATCACCGCCGTTGTCTCGACGTCATTAGCAAGAGAAAAAAAAAAAAAAAAAAAAAATTTTAGAAACGAAGAATCAGTAGGCGTGACAAAAGTGCACATCACACACACAGAGATTCTGGTTACAACTAGAGCTGCAGATCCTTCCTTCAAACAATCCCATCTTCCTTTCTTCCATCTACTCTTTAATTATTTTTTTTTCTTAAATCCCTAAGTCTGGAACCGCATTACGAAATATACAGCCGGCAACTGGTATTTTCTTTAAAATATTTGTTTTTGTCAGAAAGTTGTGGACTTTGGAAGTTAAAGAAACGAAATAATTGTGTTATATTTGTGAGGTAGGCTTCTCTTATTTTCATTGTCCACAATTCACCGATAAAACCGTTGGCCAACTGACTGTTTTGTCGTCGTGCGGTACAAGGCTAAGCAAACACAGAGCCAACAGTCGTCTGTAATGTAATGATTGCGGTCTTCGTTGTCTCTGGGAAGTCTGTTTTATAAGCACGCTAGATCTATTTCCTTCTTCTGTAAGACATAACTGTGACCCTAATGCGTCCCCCACTGCGACCTCGGATGCTGTGCACTAAGTCAAGCAATTCAGAATGGGTCTAACTTTACTTTTAACTTGTCGAGTATCTCTGTCTTCCTTCTAAATAATTTGGTGAAATAGTACAGGTTTAACGCCTCTATCAACCATATTGGTTTATTTAAACGTGTTGTGTGTGTGTGGGGGGGGGGGGGGGGGGGGGACTTCAAACTTAATGCCCATCTCCGAAAGGACCGAACCAAACGCGAAATTTGTGTAAAGTGCCTTTCCTAAGGGCACAACGTCGGACCGAACTGTGGCTCGAATCCCCGAACCTGCAATCTCACAATTATGGGTCCAGTAGTCTAATCATGAGGCCGTGGGCTCTCGTCGTCTAGAGGTCACGGTGTTCGCCTCTCATTCAATAGGTCCCGGATTCAAAACCAAACAGCGACGGAAAATCTTCTTCTCTAAAATTTTATCCTTTAACCTTCTTTCCTGCTCGCCAACCATGTTCTGTCGTCTGCTTTCGTCTCCATTTTCTGCCCTCACCACCACCCCCACCCCTTTGCCCCCCTCCTCTGGGCTCCTGAAGCTTCCTGCAGTCTTTCTACTGCTACTCCTTGGCTCCTACTTGCTGCTGTCTGTCAGCCACACCCCTGACCTTAGGGTAGGTAAGATCTAACACCTAGCCTTCTCGGATAAGGGCGAAAGATGTCGGAGGTCCTGTGTACAACAAGTTGCGCACATTACAGATCCCTTCGTGGTCCTAAAATCGATAAGAGTAGGATTCGGGCCATCCGGGCTAAATTCGAAATAAAATCCTACTGAACTGAAAATGTTTACAGTGTCCCACGCGCTCACATGACCTTATGCAGTTGCAAGTGCTGTAAAACACTTACCAAAATTTTAAAAATAAAAGGTAACCACTAGACCGCCGACGCCACTCTTCCTTCTCAACACGATTTGGGCAGGAAAGACAAGATTCAAGCAGCACTCCTCCGAAATAATCTAAATTGTGCATGCTGTGCACTGTACCCTGCCTCTTCTTTTCCTCCTTCCATTACCCCCTTTCCCCTCCTTCTCCTCCTTCCCCACCTCCTCCGCTTCCTCTTTTCTGCTGTCTCCACTTGACTTTCAACCTCTCTTTTTTAACTTCGGTTTATCGATGATGTGAGAATTCCTAGCGCGTTTCGTTTATTGTTTGTTTTTCTCTTTCCTTTAAAAGACCCGGTCTGTCTATTCTTTATACCATTAATCTGTGTCTCTTTTTGTACTGTGGTTATAAAACAAGAGAGAGGGAGAGCAAAAGCGAGAGAAATAGAGAGAAATAGAGAGCTGAGAGAGAGTGGGGAGAGGGAGAGAGAGAGAGAAAGAGAGAGAGAGAGAGAGAGAGAGAGAGAGAGAGAGAGAGAGAGAGAGAGAGAGAGAGAGAGGGGGGGGGGGTGAAATCGTATAGAATCGTTTACATTCACATGTCTTCCATCTGTCTGCTCTCGGATGTTTTCACTTAGCCCTAGCGAACATGTAACAAAAATTTTACATTAAAGAGACTGCGGGGGGAAACATGACTTACGAAATCAAAATACACTCAACACCATCACCACCATCGACTCAATCCTGTACGTAAACGTATTATTCAAGAAGGTGTGGTATCTGATTATATCATGTAGATTTTCTGCTAACAGTATCAAGACCACGAATACCCTGTGCCTTAAAACATTAGGATCAAGCCGCCTATGCGAGACTGAGATAAAAGTGTTAAAGGCCGTTTCCGGACAAAATGAATGAGATTTGGGCGCAACCGGCAATAAAGATTCACAGAAAATACCCTGGAATCACTCTTATGGAAAATATTTGAATAACTGTTTGCATTTCAGATTATATTAAGGAGAGGTTGCGTGGTTGTAGTGCCGTTTAAGAAACATTTTGTGTGTCTGACATGCGACAGTGGCAGATTCTTCCCAAAACTGTCACAGCGGCGTTCATTTGTCTGAGTTGAAGACATAAATACATCCAGAGATCTCCCACCGGGGATCTGTTTGGAGATGCAAAACTGTTCATGTTGTGGCGTGCTGTATGCTTATGTTATTGCATAATGATGTCAAGAAGGCGCCACTTTGTGGGTTTTGTCTAAGATCTGAACCTACTTTCCTGTAAATCCACACAAGTTTGGTAATATGTAACCGACGTAGATTCTGCGAGATTCATATTCCGGCCCATTGAAAGGAAAAGGAAAGAATCAATAGATCAGTTTTTGCTCAAGTGAGAAAAGACATTACGTCGTTTGCTTGCAAGACGAATTAACAGAATATACATGCAATGTTATTTATTTGTGTTTGCTGTGAGTGTTTAGCACCCTATCGACACAATTTAGATCTCTCAGGGGGCGTACTGTGACTTTTCCTGTCAGGGCCATTTCTTTTTGTTTCTTGCTTGTAGTGTTTCTTCTTTGAAAGGAAGAAGAGAACAGTTTTAAATTATTTCATTTTGGTTGTGGTGTGGGGCGGGGTGGGCCCGGGCTTTGAGCAGAAAAGTCGTGAAAAGGTCGGCCAATAGAATTGATGTAGGTCAAGTCTACATTGGCACTCATACTGTTTTTTGTTTTGCTTTTGATTTGTGTGTTTGTGTTGGTTTTCATTCTTGTTTATGTTTATGTTTTTGTTTTGTGTGTGTATTTGCTTGTTCGCTTTTGGATGCTTGTTTTTGGTTTGTTTGTTTGTTGGTTGGTTTGTTTGCTTGTTTGTTTGTTTGTTTGTTATGTTGGTTTTTTCCTTTCACTCACTGCGGGCCTCGCTGCGTGCGTTCTAAATTTTGTCGCGAAGACGAAAATTAAAAAATACCCATGTGGGGAGGGAGGGGGGAGGGACGAACGACACTCGATTAGATCTGCGCACTAAATCTGTCACAACGATGAGAGCAAGGAGCCATGGTGTGTGGGGTTGTGATGTTATTTAGTTATTCAATATAAATGTTATGTTTCGTTGTTGTATTGTTGTTGTTTTGTGTTGCTGTTTGTTGTTGTTGTTGTTGTTTTTTGTGGGGTTTTT
>NW_004797679.1:104052-112808 GCF_000002075.1 Aplysia californica
GGGGGGGGGCTACTGGAAAGGAACTAGGTAGTGAGAAGTAGTCAACGTCTAACTTTAAAAGTGAACAAAATGTTTGCTTTTCCCTCGTTCCTTCTTGCATTTTATAAAAAATCAAAGTTTTGTTTTTATACAACAAATTTTTGTCTCTTTACTGTGGTGCTCGTGGACTTCGGCTGCGGGAGAACGGAAGGTGCATCCACAGGTAAATGACCCCCGAGGGCTCACACATTCCGTCTCAGACATCCCATGTAGGAATAATCATTAAAACCGAATTATTTTATGATAATCAAAAGCTAATCAAAGACATTCCTTAATCAAAGACATTCCGGAAAAGAGTTTATTAAAAGTTGGCTGAGGGCAACTCTTTGGGCCAGATGTTTTCCTCGATCTTTTGCAGTCCAGATGCTTGTTATTAAAATGATTTCTATATAATGAAAGATTGATACCACCCACCCCGACCTCCACCCCCACGACCACAGTCCAACATCACGTCCCACTGAAAAACCCCATAACCCCATCCTCTTTATTTAGTTGATTTTTTATTTTTATTTTTATTTTTTTATTTGTTTAAAAAGGATTAAAGAAAGCGAAGCACAAATAACAATGTCAAAATGTCTGAACAGAGAAAATAAAGCTTTTGTCTACCCAATAAAAACAGCAACTGATAAGATTACAGGTTGCTGTTTTTCTTTAAAGATGACAATAAAGATTTTTTTGGTTGAATGTCGGTGTTTTGCGCCCCCATTGACACAACTGAGATCATTAAGGAGGCGGACTTTGACCTTGGCTGGCAGGGACAACCCGGCCTGAGAGCGATAAAATGTCCAAGCAGAAAGACTCAAATACGTAATAAAAATTCTTCCCTCTTGGGAATCGAACTAGGGACTTCTGTGTGCTACAACAAAGCACTTAACTGCTACACAATTGACACCGGTGTATGGTGACTGAAAAATATGTCTTTGTCCAACTAGGAATAGAAAACTTGAAACTGCGAAACAAAAGCAAATGAGTCTATTGAAGACCAGGTCTTGCTGTTTTCACAAATATTTATCAAAGATAAAACAAACGAAAGCAGAAACCTGAGGCTAAACACTATTAAGAAGAAAGGTTTCCACAAATGAACCGCTGCGTCTAGGGAGAAGGTTCCATTATGAAATATTCAGCATGTTTTCAAAAATAGAAAAGTCAGAACTCGCTGCGAGACTAAAGAGCTCATTGTGGTTATCTAGGTAAGGCCTCAGTATATAAATAAACAATAAGTGACCTAAGCTCGTGATTTAGAACATATGTGGGTGGGTAATTGGGTTGGGGAGAGAGAGAGAGAGAGAGAGAGAGAGAGAGAGAGAGATGATGATGAGGAGGGAGATGGGGGGGGGGGCTACTGTTCTTGTTTTGATGTGACCTACTTTGTTTCTTTTTAGGCGTTAAAGTCAGATAAAGCAAAACACACGTTAATTAGTCTTGCACGAAGGCGAGGCTTTAAGTACACATTAATTAGTCTTGCACGGAAGCGTGGCTCTGCTTCACATGTCGAAAGTAGCTCTATCCGAACAAGTCAGAGTCAGTGACTGGTGCCTGGGGTGTAGCGGTCGGGCGCTTCGCTGTTGCACGCAGAGGAAGTGAGTTCGATTCCCGTGTGGGGAGATTCTGTATCGAGTATCTTCGTCTTACCGTCTGGCGTTGTGTCCCTCATAGCCCGGCTTGACCTTGCCTGCCTCCTTAATGATCTACAGGGCGTTGATAAGGGTGAAAAACATTTACAATTACATGTACATTTTTAGAGACGGGTCAAGTAGATGGTAGTTTAGGTAATAATTGGTCGCTTTAAAGCACAAGGGGTCTATATCGAAAAATGCTGTTTTGAGAAAATTTAAGGTATAGTTTTTGTCCTTTGTTCATTTTTTTAAAAGACAAGGAGGGTTTTCTCTTTAATCAAAAAAATATACACACCAACGACACCAAACTTCTCCTACAGGTAAGGCAATGCCTACTTTTGGTGTTGGTCAAGATTTCTGGGAAACCCCAAAATCTGGTTAGCCTGCTTGTCCTTAAAAGCGACCAATTTAGCTTCAGTGTTCTTCTCACATGGGAGAACTCATCTCCAGAAAGAGCAAGGTTGAGAGCAGCAGTGACAGGGGGCAGCAAATCATTTGAGGCTTTCTGAATTAGAAATGTTGAAGTTAAGGGAAACGTCCTGAAGCTGCGCACATCCATAAATGGGTAATTGTTCAAAATACGGCAAACTCTTCTCTGCCAGAAGTGATCATAGCATTGATAATAGAAGAAGCCTCAAGTCATCTTAAATCCTAAACCTTATTTGCTCTACTTCGTTTAAGAAATATTCTACTCTGTAAGTGCATTGGCCATCTTCAGAAAGTGACGGACGAAGTATCATTATCAACCCAGAACATACCGAAGAAGAACTTCGTACTGTGAGGCCAACACCATAATGATACGTGGCAAATCGTTGTTGGTTGACATACGGAGTCGAGAACACTGAGGGTAAATTATTATCATTTTCATGTCGACGTTAAAGAAGATAAAAGAGGCAGTACCACTATGCCGTCACCAAACATATTTTTTAAAAATATTTGCCAAGAAAATCATTGTGCACTTATGATATTGAAGTTTGTTTTTCTCCCGAGGTACTTGAACGTCGCTAATGGAATCTTCTCAGTGTCTACATCTCTCTCGAGGCCTGACCTACTTACGACCAGTTATGAAAACAAATCACACAGAAGAGTGCACAACATTCTGCACGTCATCCCTTTCTCTCGTCCTTCGTTAGCAAAAAGAAATGTTCAGAAACGAGGTCTTCCACCCTACATTGACTTTTTAAAAAGTGAGATAAACAAAAGTACAGTAGAAAATGCCCAAGACGGCCAGCTACTGTCGAGGAGAAAGCTGGTTGTCTTAGGCAGATGGGCGTCTTGGTCAGTGTCATTATAACGTGCAATAAACGCTGAGGGGGGAGGGGGGGTTGTTTGAACAGATGATAGTCTAAGACAAGTGGCCGCCAGAGCAGGTTCGACTTTATAATATTATAATAAAATGTTGGCACCGTCTTGCTGTTTGCAGCGATACTCACCTCCCAAATCATTTCAGAATCAGATGGCTGTGTAGCTTAACAAAAATGGGTTTGCTTGTCAACTCGGAGGTCTGGGGTTCGATCCCTGTCAGCCTCGGGTTTTTTTCATGTGCTTGCAAAGAGGCTAAAACGGCACCTGGACATGGATGGCTGGTACCTCAATGAATCAATTATTGATGGTCCTCCTGTTATTGAATTGGAGGGGGGGGATACGTGACACAAGAAAAATAGACAAATTCCAAGTTTAAATATCACGGGTTCGGGGTGCATAAAGGTTAATAGAAAAAATAATGACTTTGCAAACAGGATAAAGAGGATATTTTGCATCAAGGCATAGGTGGCTGGTGCCTCTCTAAATAAATCATTAATGGTTCGGTCGGGTCCTCATGCTTTCCTCACCTCGTGATCCAAGGATAAGGAAGAACATTTTCAGAGGGCCCGCGTGAAAGTTTAGCACATTAAAGACCCCTTGGTGGTTGTCAAATCGAAACGAGTAAGCCTTCGGGCTGCCTCACGTGCAGAATCAAATTAATTTCTATCCACTTCTGAAGCTACTCAAGCCAGTATAAATATTAAGGGTAACTTCGAGAACGGCACACGACTGCTTGTCAGGCAACAGATGATTCTTCATTCTGTGCAGATAAAACGGCTATGTATATAAAACACCTGCACTCTGAGATGGATATCTTACAGTCAGTCGCTTCCTTAGCTCTATCATGGGTACGAGAAACAGAAAAGTCAGAATGACACAGGGGTGAAGAAGAAGGCAGGGTTTTCGAGGGGGGGGGGGTTGGGGCGAGATCGACATGCTAGGTTGTGTATGTGTACGCGTGTGGGAGGAAGGGAGGTGGGGGTGGGCAGAGATAACAATCTATTTGGAAAAAGTCAAAGTTTTAATGTTGAATTCACACCAATAACTCAATTGATCTCATGCTGGGCAACGATGCAGACAGCCCTGGTTCGAATCTCCATCAGGCATTTTTGGACTTGGGTAGTTTGTGAAATGACTTTTCAAAACTCTTCAGCCACGTTGCTTCGTCCTTTTGGAGAAGGATGTGTGTATATTTGAGGCCCTGAATTCTTAAAAGGTTGTGCAGTCTTAATAGGGATCTCGAGACCATACCATATCTCTATCCCTATCATTACTATAATATTATTCAAACGAGTATGTGATGCATCGTGGTGAAATCAGGCGTTCGTCGAAATACTGAATTCAAAGAAATCGTCATTTTTTAAATTTTTTTTTTTTTTCTTATTTTCTTTTTTGGCTCTGCACCTTTTTGTCCATTTAAAAACACATTTTGTGCGGATTTTACTGGAAAAACATTGATGACAGGCACAAAAAATGTAAACTTTCAGTTTTAGAGGACTTTAAGGCTATAGATGTTACCAAACTTCAGCGGCCATTTTCCCGCTAATTTTACCTCTGAAACCAGGCGACCATGACCTTTTTCAATCCTAAATATTTTGAATTTTATTCAACATAGATGGATATTTTTTCGCCATAAAGAAGGCAAACGTACAGGCTTTAAGATGATACTAATAACCCTACATGCCCAAAAATTTACGGGCGCCTGATTCCACCACGCATGACACATAATTATGCTAGAGATTCGGTGCTGTTATGTACTAGTGTCGTTGCCAGTATGACCTTTTGTGTGCATGGCTTTGTGCTTCTTGACAGACGCTCTTAAAGCAGTATGTATGATACAGTTTTGTCTGGGAAGTAGATTGAGGAAGTAGATTGCCCAGATCCTTGACTCTATTCCATGAATCTGTAATATCTGTAATAGTTACATGTTATACTAAGTATGTACGCAATACACTTTTGTACACTATCATTATACGCACTTTTTTTTAACTAATCAGAGGGCGTCAAGTGATTAAAAAAGAATCCATTGAGAAAGATTTAAACAAAGCCGTGATGTCTTTTCCTTTATTTAAGAATTAAAAAGTCCGCAGATCATCGTTACTTCTCCTGAAATGTTCCCTATAGTTCAGTAGAAAAATAGCAGAAAACTAGTTTGGGAGAACACGAGCAAGTTCGTTCGTCTTACTTACTCTCTCCCTATACTGTCAGGTACATAAGGTTGAGCGGGCAGTCGACGCCAAGCTTGTCTGTCCCTGGCCTCGTCTTTCAATTTCGGCAAATCCAGGCACCTACGCAGCACTGCCATGATCTGATCAAAAGCATTTTTTATTTGCGTATCGAAGTCCGTATTCAACTGTGATCTGAAGTAACGCAGTTTTTTTTGTCAATCTCTGGAAGAAAAATGTGTTTTATCAGATCACAGGGGGTCCGTAGGTTCAAGAATCATAAATCCTTCTTACGGCTGCGTTTTACAGAAAATAAATGCGTTTCATCAGATCATTCTGGGATTAATGCGTTGAAAATTAAACGCATACCTACAAGGGTGATCTGATAAATCGCATTCTTCTTGTTTGTTTGTTTGTCTTTAGCTCAAATTCGATAAAATTTGGTATAGTCATGGTTAATGAGATATCTTCATGTGGGATAGTCAAACAATAACAGCATTGCCATTTGTTTGTTTAATTAGCAAAAAACACTAAATCGTGATTATCTCGAAACCTTGATTTTGAGAAAAATGTCAAGAGGTCTAAGACTTCTTACGTGACAGGTTGGCTTCATCTCTGTTTGCTTCTTTCAGCTAGAAGAATGGCGTCACCGCACGGGCAGGCTCGAGAACAAGGGTAAGGAGAAAAAGGGGCTGTTTTGTCCGACTCGAAGGATGTGTGATAAACAAACTATTGTGGGATAGAAATGTCGTTTACTAATTCAGGGGGAGGCTAAACAAAGAGCAAGGAGGACAGGCTGGACTTTAATCTCAGATGACGAATACTATTACCGGCCCGAGGATGATTAAAGGTGTAGATACTGGGCGAATACCGGCTAACAAACATATAATAATATGACAGAGTTAAGTAATTGTTCCCTGTCAGAAACTCGCCCTTGTTAGTCTGCTTTCACTTTCCATTCTTTACGTCAGTTCGCTCCTAATTGAAACGGTGTAAGAATATGGACTATGAATTCATAATTCTTAGCACAGAAATAGTCAATGTATTAATAAGATAATAAGCTTATCCAAAAGTATCTGTATTTTGTTAATAAGTAGGCCAACGCAAACAGTCTAGTTTTTGTTCTAATTTGGTCAAAGTACACAGAATCATCTCGATACTATAACGGCCATTTAGTGCTAGAAAAGGAAAAAACAAAGAAACAAAAACAACCGTCGGCAAGAAAAGAAAAAGGACCAACTAGCAACGCTATCGGACTACTCGGTTACAAAACAGCCGTGCCCTTGAAAACTGCAACCATTAGCTGTTGTTTTGGTGATCTCTCCGGTATCCAGGCCCCCGATGAGTGAGTGCACGTGACAGAAATACGACAACATCACGCGCACTCCTCGAGATGCAGCTCGACTGTTGTCTTTTGCCGCCCATTGCAATAATATCTCTGTTGAACATCTCAAACGGTTCTTGTGAGCCTATTTTCTGAGCAAACACTCAGCCGCTATCGTTTCTCGGTAACTAGTGATGATAATGATGTGCCTGTGCGCTGTTTAAAGGTTATTCTTAGGACGCGCTACGGCTATTAAAGGAATGCAGCTACTAAAAGATTAATACCTGTATGTTAACACAAACAAATGTTTCATGGTTTTTCAAGTTGTTGAGATAACGGTCGAGGGCCAAGGAAGGAGACGAGAGTCTTGCAGAAATCACTTTCTTTCTAGGGCATGGTTTCTGACAATTGCACTTTGGCATCCGAAAAACTCTTGATTTTGAGCGATTTTTCTCAGCTTAATAATTTTGTACTCATAATTCCTTACAGAGCGAATACTTTGGCTCGGACTGATAGCAAACAAACTAACAGTAAACGTTTTGTAAAGATCTTGTACAGTATTAGCTGACTCCCGGAGTGAGTACAGAAGACAGACTGCGATCTTTGGGCTAGTTAGTAAACAATATATGTGTTACAACGTGATGGAATCAGGCGTTCCTCAATTTTTGGGCATATAGAGGTATTGGTATCATCTTAAATCTTGTTTATTTGTCTTGCTTTCAATGAAAAAAATATCCGCGTATTTTTAACAGAAGTCGAGATATTTAGAATTGAAGCAGGTGGGGTCACTTGGTTTCAGAAGTAAAATTAGAGAGAAAATGTCCGCCATCCAACGTTTGGCGACTTCTAGAGCTTAATAGCCATTGGAAACTGTAAATGTATGTTTTTTGTGCCTTTATTCAACGTTGTTCAGAAATAGCCAAACAGCAATGCGTTTTTAAATGGACGTAAAGTGTTGAGCCAAAAAATATAAATTCCATAAACAATGCCCGAAGGGGAAAATGCCGTTTTCTTCGATTCCATTATTTCACCTCGATGCCTCACATAATATAACCACAAGATTAACTTTTTATTGGTTGGTACCCAATGTCCAGCTGTCGGCATTTTAGAAAAATATGAGTGTATTCCTATACCCAGACACTTGTGACTTGATTTGTAGTAAGGTCCATCAACTTGGTATCTCTCTATCTATCTATCTATCTATCTATCTATCTATCTATCTATCTATCTATCTATCTTTCTATCTATCTATCTATCTATCTGTCTGTCTATCTGATATACGTTATATAACAGCGCCTGACTATTCATAAGCAGTATATATTTATTTTTTAACCAATTTATTTGTCTTTTTTATATTCATTTATTATTCATTTATATTATTATTCCGATGGAGAAAAGAAAGAGAAACGTTCCAGAAGAATAATATGTTTGTACTCATAAAAAAAAAAGCAGGCAAGAGTGTTGCTGACCAGAACATGAATAAATCAACAATAAAAGCCTCAAGAGGCGAAACACAATGACGTCCATTGATTCAGCTATGGAACAGATAACTACTCAACGAAACTTATACCGCAAGTTCCATGATTGAACAAGAAGACCAGGTGGGCTGTCTGTATTTCCACAATGAGATGAAGTAAGCCTACTGGAAGAAAACTCATAACTCAATATTTTAAAGAGAAAAATATCACGAATCCCTGCACCAAATCAAAATTACAAAAAATTAACATCAGACCTTGTAGGAAGAGTGCCCTTCCTAGTTATTGTGATAAAGGTAGGGCTGGGCAGTGAGTCGCTTTAGCAAAATCCGGATAATAATGTTAGTGCACCTCTTTGGCAAATAATATGATGTGAACCGCTTCGCAAAATGGGTTAGAACCACTTCGACAAACGGGTTAGCACTACTTCAACATATGGGTGCACCCACTTCGGCAAGCGGGTCAGGAAAGAGTGTTAAGAGTTTGAATTCGGATTATGTTTCATTGAGATTTAATCGGTTATCGTTATATATTATCCTGATTTTGCCCACCTCCAGATAAAGGGCTTTTGTCGAAGGATGTAGCCACATTCTTCAAAAGTCTCCTCAACGGGGAAACTGACCACAACGCCCTCGACCACAAAAATCAGGCTATTGAATACATGCCTCAAATATGAAGACTTTTGTTAACAACCTTTCGTGATACATCAAAACGTCTTTCACACGCCCACACTCTCTCAGAGTCTGTCTGTCTGAATGTCTGTCTGTCTGTCTCTCTCTCTCTCTCTCTCTCTCTCTCTCTCTCTCTCTCTCTCACACACACACACACACAC
>NW_004797679.1:114885-115908 GCF_000002075.1 Aplysia californica
CTCTCTCTCTCTCTCTCGCTCCACTCACTCACTCCCTCGTCCAATGCCCTAACAACAGAAGTAACATCAGCAGATCTTTGAGTTTTGCCTGTAGCCATCTCGCTGCCTCAAACCGCCAATTTGCCTTGGGGTCTTCGTGACAACATGGCCTCTCTCGATATGTGTCACGACGCCATGGAATCAGGCGCTCGTCAATTTTTGGGCATGGGGAGTTTTTGGTATCTTCTTAAAGCCTGTTCATGTGTCTATCTTTTGATAATAGAAATACCATCTATCTTAAATAGAAGTCGAGATTTTTGCCGTTGAACGAGGTGGGGTCGCTTTATTTCAGAGGAAAAGTTAGCGAGAAAATGGCCATCATATGTTGGTGATTTCCGTAGCTTGAGGGTCCTTGGAAGCTGCTGAAAATTTACTTTTTTGTGCCTTTACTAAACGCTTTAAGTAAAAGTCCACTCAAAAATCTCTTTGAAAATGGACATACATTGTGTTGTGTTTAAAAATACCCAACAAAATTTCGATAGAAATTGCCAAACCGACAAAAAATGCCAATATCTTCGATTCCAATATTTTGACGAGCGCCTGACTTCACCACGATGCCTTACATATTGTTTCTCTTTTTTCAGTCGTGCTGCAAGTTACAAGTCAACCCTCCGGCGACGTCATTAGGCAGCAAGATTTATTTTTGTTCGCGGCAGGGTTTTTTGTTTTGTTTGTTAGCTTGTTTGTTTGGGATTTTTTGTATTTTTAAAATAGTTTATTGTTGTCATTTCTATCTGGCGTCTAACAAAAAGAAGTTTCAGTTGATCAGGTTTTCTGAATGTTGTCTGAATGACTGACAGTTTCCACAGCGACATCCCAAGACAAAGGCTAGAACAATGGCGCACAATGTAGAAAATGGTGCTCAGAATTAATGACCTGTCTGTTTCCGATAAATGCTTCTTTGTCGATGGGTTTAAGACAGGATTAACACTAGAGACGATTTAGATCGAGCGTTTTAGGGATTATGTGCTTGTCGGTGGGAGT
>NW_004797679.1:116008-118557 GCF_000002075.1 Aplysia californica
TGAGAGTTGGAGAGGGGAGTGCTGGGGGATGCAAAGGTCAACTCTGACAACTGGAAGCTGCGCGACTCTATGATGTCCGCTGAACAGTGTTTGAAATAATCTTCAATGTGACTGTCGTCTCATTTAAATAACTGTCACATATTGACAATCGGTCGTCGAAACGGAAAATCTTGAGTTATCCATCTGCAAGTCCTGTCGTCTTAAGTCAATTGGACACCGCCATCATGAAAACACGTCGTGACCCGAGAAGCCGTAATTTAGACCATGTTCACAGAAATATTAAACCGATGTATTTCTGTTTTGCTAAAGGAAAGGGGTGAAACAACAACAACAAGAGACAAACAAACAACCCCCACCCTCCCCGTTCCAACAAAATAAAACAACAACAGCGTCACCGATGAATGTGAATGAAAGTGTTTTATACACCCTCATCAACATAATTTAGATCATTTAAGAGGCAGTTTCCACCCTGTCTGCTGGGCCAAAGTCCCAACAGAAAGACTGCGATGCTGCTCGATAACACTTTTCCGCACACTGGAATCGAACTCAGGTCTTCTGTGTGGGATAGCGAAGTGCCTAACCGCTACACAATGACGCCAGTACGTTTCAGTGATGAAAAAAACAATAGCAAAACAGGAACAAGAAGAACAGCTAAAACAGAAACAACAACAACAACAACGACAAATGTAACAACAACAACGACAACAGTATCAACAACAATAACAACAGCAACAACAAACAATATTGACACAGGAAAGACGCACCCTGTGCACTAGTTATAGAATCTCCAGATATACAGAAGAGCATACACTCTCATGGACACATTTTGAATTATTATTTAGGTCGCTCGCTACTTCACGTATGCTGTGTGCAGCTGCTAACAGTTCGATAGACGCCCGTTAAGCAGAGATAGAAAGACATTGAGAGCTAAACTTTCTCTCCTTTTTTGCTTCGTGAAAACCATCCGACCATTCAATTGAAATGCGGGAGAAAAAAATAAGAGGATTTAAGAAAAGAGGAACTAACTCAGGTGACAGACGGGGGTGAGTACAATGTCGCTAACTTTTACTGTGGGGAGTGGATTCTCTGGGAGCGAATATCCGTAACACAATTAACCTCAAGTTCAACTTCAGAGAAGTACAGAAGAATAAATGGATCATTGGAAGATTATTGGATTGTATTACAAATCAAAAATTGAATTTCCGTTTCTATGAGCACTGTTCCAATTTTCAGATATATTTTCTGGATCGCTTCCTCTGTAAGTGAGGAATCAATGCATAAAACTGTTCTCAAAATGTCTTTTATGTGAAAACGTCCTACTCCTTATTGTGCAAGGAAAGACTACTCCTAGAAATTTCCTGCTACATTCCAACAAAACACAGTGTTACAGATCAGTACTCTCGTAGAACTCACCAGTTTCTCTGGTGAACCCGGCACGTGCACTCATTCACAGCCAATTGACTCTTTTGATCTAAATTAAATCCCGGATGGTCGACGGATGTCACTGCAATGTGGCCGCTTTTCCTGTGTCCTCTTTTGTTTGCCTCTTTCTTTCATCCTATTCCGTTCACTAAATGCCTTTTATCCGGTGTCTTTGGTGCAGTGGTTAATTAAGCGCTTCGCCGTAGTACGCAGAAGACCTAAGTTCTATTCCCGTGAGGAAGGAGAGTTTTTGTCGAGTATCTCGGTCTTTCTCCTAGGACATTGTATCCCTCTCAGCAAAGATTTACCTTGACAGACTGGCCGTAAGCCCGCCACCTAAATGATCTAGACTGAATTAATATGGGCGTAAACAATTTGCATAAAATATATGTTGTCTTGTCGAAACACTTCTCTTTCCTCAGCAGAACCGATGTATAGCCAATAGAGCAGTCGTAACATGATGACATCGCTATGAAGAGAAAGTAGACCAGTAGTCGTGATTATGAAAAGAACACCAGCAATTAGAACATACTATTACTATTATTACGTTCTTTCGTCCCGAGCGCTTGGCTAAGACTCATCACACACGTCATTCCTCTAAGGTCAGACGGATGAAAAGTTTATGATGTTGCAATGATCACATGCGTGATGATGACGTACTCGCAGCTGCTAAAAGAGAACATATCTGGTTTTAGGTTAGTTAACTCTTTTGTATATTTATTGGATTTTAAGACCAATCTGTTTTACGTATTTGATAATTGTCTTATTTCCTTTTCCTTTTTAGGTATGAAATCAGAAACCAACAATTTCATTTCGCAAGAAAAGGGGGCGGGATGGAGAAAGTGGGTGGGTGGTGGGGGGTAGAGGGTGGGGGTAATTTCATTTCTTTTGCAGGTGAGTGAAATATGATGCTAATCCCCACTCAGGCGATGTAGTAAAGCACATTGCAATTAAGCTGTGCATTATTGAGATATCTAAAGTTAAACATCAGATGAAGGTGTTCTTTTGCGGGCTACTGCTTCATTGCACTTTTAATTGACTTTCTATGTTGTGAGCCTGAAAGAAGCTCATCAAAGAACGTGAGCCAGACAAAAGGTCCTGCCCTCTGTTCTCAACACTCTCCCCCC
>NW_004797679.1:119133-123432 GCF_000002075.1 Aplysia californica
ATACATACATACATACATACATACATACATACATACATACATACATACATACATACATACATACATACATACATACATACACACATATACACACACATACACACATACACACACTACACACACATATACACACAAATTCACACATACACACATATTATTTTACACTTACATAAAGAGTGTACATACATACACACATACACACATACACACACACTACACACACATAAACACACAAATTCACACATACACATATATTGTAATACACTTACATAACGAACGTACATACCATACACATATATACACACACATACACACATACACACACTACACACACATACATACGAATTTACACTTACACACACATACACACATACACACATACACACACATACACACACACATATACTCACACACACACACACACACACACACACACACACACACACACACACACACACAAGCACATGCACATCGGCGTCGGTAGCCTCGTGTTTTAACTACCGGAATCGTGAAACTGCAGGTTCGGGGGTTCGAGCCTCAGCTCGGTCCGACGCTGTGTCCTTCGGAAAGACATTTTACACGAATTTCCAATTGGGTTCGGTCCTTTCGGAGATGGACGTTAAATTCGTAGGTCCCGTATCTTAAATAACCTAATTATAGTGCTGACAGGGGCGTTAAACCTATACCATTTCACTATCTCACGCGTCTTCAAGTCGCGCAAATTATACGCTGATCCGTCAGCAAGCGTAAAATCGGTTCAAATGATTAAACTTTTAATATCAACCGTATCGTAATTGTCTATTGGAACCAACAAAGGTGATAATACCTTTAACAAGGCAAAAGGAATTTTAAAATCCTTGACAGAAGGATCCTCTAAAGGGTTTACGGTGTATAGAGAGACGGGTTAATTGCAGTTAAATACACATTAGGAGGGAAGGGGGAGAAGCGAGGAAACCCATTTATTTTGTGTCTTTTTTCTTTTATTGGCACGAACCGCCACACCCAATGATTATAAATACCGGTGTTTACGTCTTTGGTCACACCTGTCGTGACGTTTGGAAGGCGCGGTAATTTCGCCACGATTTCGGTAAAAGGGCTATATTATATCGCTTTGTCGTCAAACCTCTACTATTTTCATACTTGAATATCTGCAATTAACCCGTCTCTCTATTTCTAAAACTTAAATTTGAAGTATTTGTAATTGATAAGAATGAAGAAGCCTGGTCCAATAAATCAAATCATCCAGTCATTTTATAACTCCAACCCACGGTATTGATTCGAAACGACAAGAATAAATGGAGATAACGATGCTTCAGTTAAACACGACAAACTTAACCCATTGTCTGCGTCACGAAGAAAAGGAAATGATTGGAAAGAATTTTGAAAGAAAGTGCCCGGATAATGTTCAGCTCAAAATTCCTATGATACTATAATAGTTGGAGATGGCAAAGAGCGGGATGAAGAGCATAAATAACGGCTACATAAACAAAATCATTATTACTAATAGTGTTATTATTAGTGTTACTGTTGCTACATTGATAATTTTAAAAATGGTGATAATAATAATAATAATAATAAATTATTATTATTATTATTTTATTTATTATTATTATTATTTCCTTTTCACTATTACCAGTGTTATCATTATTAGTTTTTTATCATATCTGGGTATGGATTTATTGCTTGTTATCCCACTTTAGGCTACTCCCCAATCTAGCATGATGTTGGCTAGATTTTTTCATCGCACAACAATTAAAGGGTTTTTTTCTCGTTTTTCTTTCTTTTTTTTTTTAGGGAAAGGGAGAAATGAGTGGGGGTGTGGGGTTCAGATTGTCTCATTTCTTGCTTTTGACGACTGAAACTAACTCCAGAACTTTCGTCAAACGGCAAACATGAGAACCAAGTGTCACAAGAGCACGGCTGTCACGTTTTATTCTCGGAATGTCCCCGAAAGATCCTGATTATAAGACAATTTCTGTTTTTGGTGCCAAATGTTTGCACTAATTCCTCAATATTTGAGAAGAATTTTATTAGAGTGGGAGTGCTGAAATAGGACCAGACACGTTTCTTCTCTATTTCTGTTTGTTTGATTTGGTGGTTTCTGATCGTGACCTACGGTTAGCAAATGTCACCCTCAGAAAGAAACTAGTAGGAAAGTTGAATCTCTCCTCCGTAGACCCTCCCCCCCCCTCTCTCTCTCTCTCTCTCTCTCTCTCTCTCTCTCTCTCTTTCTTTCTCTCCCCCCTCCGTCACTTTTCCCTTTTTCTTTTCTATTTTTGTTTCAGGATGACTTTCTTTTTGTACTTTTTCCTGTTTTGCCTCTGTTTATGACGTAGATGGGGATTAACCCAGCTCTAACATATGATTTAGCCAGTGACTGTTAGGGGTTAATGTCAGTTTGCTCTATAGTCACGGCAACGCTAATGTCTCACTTACAAATGACAGCAGAGCCTGAAACGTCAAGGGGTAATATGAAAATGATTGAGCGTCTGACGCTGCGAATCAATGGTTGTAGGAACAAGTCAATGTGTGTCACGACGCAGAGGAATCAGGCACACGTCAATTTTGGGGCATGTAGAGTTATTGGTGTCATCTGAAAGCGTATTCATTTGTTTTGCTTTCAGTGAAAAAGTACGCATCTATCCCTAAATAGAATTCAAGATATCTGCGATTTAAAGAGGTGAGGTCGCCTGGTTTCAGTGGTGAATTTTGTGAGAAAATGGCGGCCAAAATTGGTAACTACAATAGCTAAAGAGTCCTTCTTGAAAACTGGAAAAAGACATATTTTGTGCCTTTGATCAGTGTTTTTCAGTAAAATTCCCATGGAACTATGTGTTTATCTATGGACATAAAAGGATTTGAGCCGTAAAACAAAAATTCGATAAAAATTATGTAACTGGCTGAAAATGCCTGTTTCTCCGATTTCGTTATTTTGACGAACGCCTAATATCAAAACTATGCCTCACATATGTGTCACAACGTCGTGGAATCAGGCGCTCGTCAATGTTTGGGCATATGGAGCTGGTTATATAATCTCAAAGCCTGCTCATTTGCCTTGCTTTTTATCTCTTTTTAACCCCTCCTATCTAGAATAGAATTCGAGTAATTTGCAAATGAAGGAGGTGGTCGGAGCCATGCATCAGAAGTAACATTTTAAAATGGCAATAAACGTGGTTTTTTTCTTCAGTTGACAAAGCAATATGTTTTTCGTGGGCATACAAATCTTGCCCCCCCCCACACACACACACACACTTAGAAAAAGTTTTTATTAAACATAAAAAACCAAAATACAAGCAAACAAAGAAACAAACAAATAAACAAAAAGATAAAAATTGCCTGGCGGGCAGGAAAATGGTCAGTTTCTTTGATTGTATTATTTTGACGAGCGCCTGATTTCACTACGATGCCATGTATCTCTCTCTCTCAGCAATGCTTTTCCTTAGCACACAGGGCTGAAACAGCCCGCCTCCGAAATGGTCTAAATTGTATCGATAGGGGCGTAAAACGTCCATATTCTTTTATGACTATGAGCATTACAAAATTGTCCTATGTAAATCAGGCATATTTGACCTCGGTCTAGCCACGGAAGGGTTTAATGCCAAACAAATATTATAAAAGTAAATAAAAACGCAAACGTTTTTATTCACGAAATCTATCACATTCTGATGAACACTGAGACCATCCAGATCAGACATTTATTGAACAAAGCGGGTCCCAAAATGTGCATCGACCTGTAGACTAATCATTTCTAGAGAGTTTTCTTTATTTTCGTGGTTTGTGACTAAACTGCCATCCTCATCCAATGAGCTAGTTTGTGTCTATTTTTATCGCGAAACTTGCAAGCAAATACACATACACTTCACGATCCTTCGTAGAAGGAAAGTGTTATTTTTTAAATCATACATGAACTTGATGCTGCTTCATTCAGCTAGGAATATTCATATTGAACGCAAAAATGTTAGCTAATACTACGTTTTACTTGCATGCTAAAGATGCAAGTTTGCAGAAAAGAAACTATTGAAGACATGAGAGGAAAAAACAAAGTTTTTTGCACTGTACACCACTGCCCATGAACAACCAACTGTTTGCTTGTCACTTTTATCACCCCAACCCTCCACGGTTTATTTCTCTAACTTAAATATCAGCCTCAAGTGTTTTCTACCCTACACCCACTCTCTAACACACACACACACACACACACACACACACACACACACACACACACGCCCACACGCACACATACACACACGCACGCACACACGCACACACGCACACACACACACTCACCCGAGCGCGTGC
>NW_004797679.1:123842-125102 GCF_000002075.1 Aplysia californica
CACACACACACACACACACACACACACACACACATACACACACACACATATTCCCACACACCCACAGCCCCCCCCCACACACACACACACAAACATGCACACAAACGCATACGCACGCACATGTGTACACCCATATACTCTTCCCTCATACATCGTCTCTTCCACACACATGTGTGCTCATAACCATTGCTTACTTACTTACTTACTACCCATTACTCCATCTGGCGTAAAGGGCAGCAACAAAGGATCTCCAGCTCTGTCTGTTTTGGGCCATCTTGGTCGGCGCTCCCCACGAATGATTCCAGGACTCCATTTCAGACTCTACTGTGCGTCTCCAGGTTACTTTGGGTCTGCCCCTTTTGCGATGTCCTTTGGGTGTCCAGTGGAGGGCAGTATAACCCTAATAATATAAAAAGAACTTATTTTCAAACAACACGCAACCCCTCCACCTCCCTCTTGTTCTCATCCCTCCCCCTCCATTTTGAGAAGAAAAAAAGCCCAATAAGAAAGAAAAAACAAGCTACCATTATGCAAGAAGGTGCTCCCCTCTTTAAACGTGACGCTACTGTTCGCGTTTCCCAAATGATCTAATTGTCTGGCCCTTTCCACCCCTTCCCAAGAAAAAAACAACCCAACATAATAACCAAAAAAACCACCACCACCACCACCACCACCAACAACAACAACAACAACAACCACAAAAACCCACCTGCAATCTCCATACCCTGCGAAAACGACCACCAAAAAGTCTCTCAAACACATTAATTCGAGAAATCTATAAATCATCGATTCTACCAAATCGGTTTCCCTTCGCGGTTCGCTGCATCGTTCTTGCTGTTCCCACCACAAATGTCACACCCTGCTCCTTGTGTTGACACTGTCAACACCACGAATGAATCATTAAGGAAGTTTCAACTGATTGGGTGTTTTTTCATGCCTTTCGACAAATCGGACGTTGTTTTTCCACAGCAAAACGATTTTACTGCCTCGTAATAGCTAACGGAAACGCAGGATGGGATTGTGTTGGGAAGATAAACAAGAACTTTTGAGAGGAAGAGGTGTGGCTGAAAAGCTTAGAGGGGGGTCATGTTTTGGAGAAGCGTGTCAAACAACAGGTAAGTTCCTGTATATCAGCAATAAAATCCTTGACGTCGGAAGCCTTTCTCAGCTGTTAAACATTACATTTGTACGCTCTCTTGATAATGCGATTTTCGTATTTACTGGGTATTTGTGTACTAGTGGACAGGATCTTCTCTTTGC
>NW_004797679.1:126329-128589 GCF_000002075.1 Aplysia californica
ATAATAATAATTTCATTTATGTACGGTAACGCTCTATCCCAAACCAGTATCACAGCGTAATACTTCAATCACACGAGAAAAAACCATTCACAGTAAAAAAAAAAATTTAAAAAATAAAAAAACTTTAAAGAAAAAACAGTTCAACAACACAAAGAGGAACTTTCACAACCTGAAGTTAAAGATGCTGAAACTAGCCTTGATAAACAGGTTTAAGAAAACTCCGTCACCACGATATAAAGATATATATGAGGTGTCAAAAGTCAATTCAAACCTTCCATTCGGAATTAAGTTGACCTTCCACGCACATCTGAGGTTTCCATTCTCCGTGGGGCCAAATTTGGATCTCCGTGACGTCTCGTACAAAGACGTTTTGAGCTTATTTTTTAATTGGGGGACGGGGGGGGGGGGGCGCTAAAATTGGCTTTATATTGACAAGCGCCGTTTCTAAAAACGTATTCTTTCGTTCACGAACTTTACATTAGTTATTGCAGATTGAAGGAGACGAAAACAAACAAAACACCCACTCATTTATTACTGCTGTAATAATCAGATTTAACAAAAAATAGAAGTAGTGGCCACTCTCTAGTAGAGCTCTCCATTGCCTCTGTTGGTATCTTGCTGAACTGCGGAGCGAATGGCCCTTGTTCGAATCTCAGACTGAGCGTACTTGAACTGATGTTACATTATGTTGAGTTTTCTAGATTCTCAGTCTCTTTGGCTCGACTCTATCACAAACTGGCGTTAAATTCGGAGGTCCAGCCTCTTGAACAAACTAATAGTATTGTTAGAGGCTTTAGTTTAACCCTTAGAGTTACTCTTACTAGCTCTCTGTTACTGGCGTCTGCATTCGATTGCCGTATCGTATAGGGGAGTTAATTTAGTGTGTCTCTGCCTATCTGCTATAGCTTGTTTACTTTCGTCTGACTGCTTAAAAAAATTATAGCTCATTGAGGAATTTACCTATGCCCGCGAAACTTCAGATGGAATTTCTGCAGGCCAGTGACCAAACAAAAATATTATTTTTAAAAATCTTGACCAAAACCGCTCTTTAGATGCATACACAGGATCACTAAAATAATAAATGATTTACAGTAGCCTTGCCAAGATATTGTTCATTTTGAGACAGCGACACCGCCCTGCCCCAACATTTCATTATATCAAAGAAAATGTGTCGGAACCTTAGTTTAATGACTTTTATAAAGGGGCTTTTAGATTATGTTGTTCGCTTAACTTTTAGACACGCATCCTAAGACCCAGAACGATTATACAGACTGATATCCGTCTATCCTGTTTTAACCGCGGTCAGAGCGAGACGAAAATGAATGAGCTATTTAGGACGCTTTATTCGTCTCAGCTCCTATTCTCTTTCTATTCCATCTAAATTGTCTCTATGGGGACGTAAAACATTTATCAAAAGTAATTTCTGTTTGGGTATGAAAGCGTAGCAAATAGACATGCCAGCCGAAGGCAATACACTCATTTGAAATTGGCGTTCTCTATTACACTCATCTGCTAAGCTGACGCTACGTGACAGGGAAAGAGTTTTAGTAAAGGGAAGTAAGCGTGTAAAATTTGATTCTGCTGTTTTGGTCTTAGGGTAAAATGTACCCGATTTATAACCTCCCCTTGTCGCTCTCTGGCCTCTAATATTTATTTGATTAGAATTGATGTTTGTGTCTTGTTTTGTTTTTTGTTTGGTGCGTTTAGAAAAGGGGGCGGGTGGTGGTGAGGCCTCTAGAGTTTTATGCAAATTATCATCGTTTTGTTTAGAATAGTTACTGATTTTCTACATTAAACATTGTTGTTCTTGTCTTAGTTATTGTTGTCTTTTTGTACTATTTTGTCTTTGAAATTGAAATATTTTGTGATCATAATGATATGTGAACATATGGGTAAATAGGTGGGTGAGATTTTTAGAGTTTCATTAATGTATCAATGTTATGACTTAAAGCTCCCCCATATTTGTTTTTCGCGTTCCGGAATTTCCAAGCAAACTGGCTAGTTTATAAAAGTAAAGAAAGGAGAATGTAGAACCAATCATCACCAGCTGACGACTAGAAGTACCCGCTGGTATGTTCTACTTTCCTGCTTTTCTTTCCCTCTCTCGTTTCTGTCTGTCTATCTTGCTTTTCCTCTGCAATAAATAATCTTGGTTGTGTCGATGTAGATCTCTTTTTAAAGAGTCTTTACTCAATTTTTAAAAATTCTGTCATTGACAGGAACCCTGTTACTTGAATCAAATAAATAAATAAAATAAATA
>NW_004797679.1:130859-132294 GCF_000002075.1 Aplysia californica
GGGGGGGTCTGTTACCTCTGTTAATATAATGCTGGACTACAGAAAGGATGGCCCTAGTTCGAATACCAGTTGGGCTGTTCTTGAACTCGGGTCATTTTGCGAAGTTTTCAAAGCTATCAACCGGTCTTGTCGGAGAGGGACCTTAAGTGTGGAGGTCCAGTCTATTACATAACTTAAGAGCATTGATAGGGGCGTTAAACCCATATACTTACTTTATTTATCGTATTGGGCGTGTATACTCTCGCGTTCGCCTTCTGGCATCATGGGTTTCTCTGTCGATATTTATTTCACTGCAGTAGGGTAATAATATCCAGTGCCCATTGGGGATCGGTTCTCCAATACATTACAAACCGATCGCCCGACTCTCGTTTGTCTTGTAGGGTCAGATTCGGCGCGTCGGCTTCGTTCGGTTGGTCCCACGATGGTCGTTTTACACCCCCAATATGGCTAGCCCCGTTTTCAAAACCGTACCAAACCGATCTGATCGTGCCAATGGGCATTGGGTATAAATGAAGAACAGAAGGGTCCAGTGTATGCTACAAACAAAGCCTCAAGCGTAAGTGTAATAGAGAAAGTAGACAGCATTTATTGTATGCTCGTATAGCGCAAAATCCCGCTCAAAAGCAAGCTCAGTGCGCTTTACCGTCTCTACTGTGACACAAGCAGACCTGATAGCATTCTGAAACAATCTCCACTTCCTGGGACCTGGGAAGCATACAGTTCAAGCTGCCATTTATAGTACAGATGCAAAAACACTAACATACTGACAAGATCTTTCACTGTCTATGGCCGGGTTACCATTTCACTTGGGTAATGTGAGGAAAATTCACTTAAAGCGTCTTTCCAAAGATAACAACGTCGGGCGCACGGTTCGAACCCCCGAACTTACATCCTCAAGATTACGAGTCCGTAGCCAAATGTGAGGCAGCGTGGTGGAATCAGGCTTTCGTTAATTTTTGGGCATATTGCGTTATTGGTACAATCTTAAAGCTTGTTCATTTGTCTTGCTTTCAATGAAAAAATTGCCCATCCACCTTCAGTAGAAGTGGAGATATTTTGGATTGAAGGAGTTGGGGGTCACCTGGTTTAAGAGGTAAAATTAGGGAGAAAATGGCCGCCAAACCTAGTAAATTCCAAAGCTGGAGAGTCCACAAAAACTGTAAATTTATATTTTTGTGCCTTTAATCAACGTTTTCGGTGAAATCCCCAAAGGAATGTGTTTGTAAATGGACATAAAAGGTGTTGAGACAAAAAACCAAAATTTGATAAAAATTGCTAAGCTGGGAGAAAACTGCTGTTTTCTTCGATTTCATTATTTTGAAGAGAGCCTGATTCCACCAAACCTGCCTCACAAATTCTAAAAGACTACCGACGCCCCACACGTGGGGCAGCGTGAAACAGAAACAGACAGAGAGGCTGAGTAACGAGTACTTCA